>NC_059111.1:50594504-50894504 GCF_020740685.1 Jaculus jaculus | reverse complement strand
GTCCTCCCTTGCTCCTGGATAGGCAGAATTAACATTGTGAAGATGGCAATCCTACCAAAGGCAATATACAAATTTAATGCAATTCCAATTAAAATCCCTATAGCGTTCTTCACAGAGATAGAAAAATGATCTCAAATTTCATATAGAAAGGCAGAAGGATTCGGATATCCAAGCATATCCTCAGCAAAAGAAATACATCAGGAAGCGTCACCATGCATGATCTAAAGCTATATTACAAAGCCATAGTAATAAAAACAGCATGGTACTGGCATAAAAAAAGAAGTATAAACCAATGGAATAGACTTGAGGACCCAGACTTTGGGTCAAGCAACTACAGGTACTTGATATTTGACAAAGGCCATAACAATATAATCGGGAAAAAAGACAACATCTTCAACAAATGGTGCTGGACAAATGGGATAACCATATGCAGGAAATTGAAACTTGATCCACACATCTCACCATGCATGACACTCAAGTCCAAATGGATCAAAGACCTCAATATAAGACCAGAAACTCAGCTACTACTGAAGAAAATATAGGAAGAAGCTTCCATGATATGGAATGGAAAAAGACTTCCTAAACAAAACCCCAGCACCACAGGATCTTACACAGTCACTCAACCAATGGGATCACATAATGTTGAAGAGTTTCTTTACAGACAAGCATACAAGAAGCAAAGCCAATAGATTTCCCACAGAGTGGGAGAAAATATTTGCTGAATATCCAACTAACAGGGGCCTAATCTCTACAATATACAAAGAACTCAAAAACCTAATGAATAAAAAGTCAAACAGCCCACTCTCAAAATGGGGCAAGAGCTGGATAGGGAGTTCACAGATGAAGAAATACAAATGGCAAACACACACTTAGTCATCAGAGAAATGCAAATTAAAACAACTATGAGGTTCTACCTTACCCCAGTAAGGATAGCAAACATCAAAAAAATCACATGAAAATAAATGCTGGTGAGGATGTGGGGAATTAGGAACCCTCATCCACTGTTGGTGGGAATGTAACATGGTACAACCTCTTTGGAAATCAATATGGAAACTCCTGAAAAAGCTGACTATGGAATTACCAACAGACCCAGTTATTCCCTTACAGGGCATGTGCCCTAAAACCTTTAAATCACAGTCCAGAGAGATATGTTCAACCATGTTTGTAGCAGCTCAGTTCATATTAGCAAAGAGCTGGAATCAACCCAGATGTCCATTGCTAGAAGAATGGATAACTAAGATGTGGTATATCTACACAATGGAATTCTACACACCAGTAAGAAGAATGACACAATGAAATTAGAGGGAAAATGGTTGAACCTGGAACAGATCACTCTCAGTGAACTCACCCAATCACAGAAAGAAAATCACCACATAGTCTGACTCATCTATAGTACCTAAACTGAATCTACCCAATATGCTGACATACCCAGCAAGCATCTCAAGGAGTACACAATAGGGTGGGTGGGCAGGGAGGTGAGGGTAAGGGTAGACCCAAACAGCAATGGTACCATAAAAGTCTACATCCTAAAAGGCAGACCAAATGGTTGAACCTTCACCAGTCCCTTAGCAGGAACACCTGAGCCACAAGACACTGGAGAGGCTATGATGAAGACTAACCTTAATATTCTACAGCTTCTCTCCCTTTCTCTCTCTCTCTCTCTCTCTCTCTCTTTCTCTCTCTCTCTCTTTTCTCGGTAACTCTTTTATATTATTAATCTTTTTCTTCCTTTTCTCAGTGGGCACTGACCTGTAACTCCCAGTACCAGCATATGGCTTTTATCCACAATGAGCTTTTAGTCAGAGAGTCCTACAAGTTTTCCTAAAAGAAAGACAGATTTCTGTCAGAGTACTTGATGACCCACCAACGGTTAGTGGTAAGACCTTACTGCTGAAGACACCATATGCAGTTGACACATAAAATGGGATGCCATGGCTGGAAGCTCTAAGAGATTCACTCCTCAGGCAGTTCATCTAGTGCCAGAAGGTGCTACATGGGCAACTGGGGGAAAATGACCAATATCTGTCCAAGCAATTCATGGTCTAACTGACTTAGTAGCAAATAACCTGTTGTGATGCTCAAACAAGTGCAATAGTGGTTTACAGCCACTATTGACTTGGCTAACTGATCCTCTAAGTGATACAGGACCCATAGCTGGAGCTGGGAAACAAGTCACAACCATATCCAAACATGAGTCCACTCTCCATTATCAAACTACCACCAACTGTAGACTACAAGCAGGCCTACACCTATTACATTCTCTGTATATTCAAAAAAAAAGGATTATCCCATTTGTTTGGTGCTAACTTTACTCTCCATTGGAGAATCTGCTTCTCTTTTTCAGATGGATATAGATCCTATGGAAAGAACCATCCCATCATACCTCAAAAGAGCACCAGAGGAAATTAAGAACAATGGGTGAAACAAGCAAGGGTGCTGTTCTCTTGGTGAAATGGGCACCAGCACATGGGTGAAGGAGTTTGACACAGAGAACAAACAACTCCTCCCAAATCAGATATCCAGAGACCCAGAGGCCCCCAGCACCTCATCACTGAAGCAGACGCAAAATGAACCCAACATAGCTCAGGGAAATTTTATGGAAGAGGGGGCAGAAAGAATGTCAGTGCCATATGTTGGGACATGATATGCAGAGATATTTTTCCTACCCATAACTGTGGGCTAACTCCACAATGCATGACCCATATACCTCAACAAGGAGTACAAACTTGATCATATTCACTGAGTACAAAACTATTTTAAAAAATTGAATCTATGAATAGCCAGAAGATGTGAATATACTGTTGTGATTTAATGTAGGACATTAGAACAGGACTTATTTATTAGTATAGGCTATGAGGGCATCAAAATGATAATTATAATCTTCAGTTAATTTCCATGTCCAGGTATCGGTAGATTAAAATATATGAACATATGTTCTCTAATCAGAACTTCAAAAAAAAATAAAATATCAGGTTATATGGATACCCATATTGGTGCAAATTTATTCAGTGAGCAGTGTTTGGAAGCATTTCACATAGATTAGAATAAATATTATCATCTCAAGTATCTACAAGCAATCATTCTCACATAAAGTTCTATTGCTTTCCAGTTACAAATAGTCACAGTAAGAAGGCTTGTCCATATGACTATAAAGAAAGTGATTACCATCAGTTAGATGGCACAGATGAACTTTTGTCATTGCCCCTTCTCCCTACATATTTTGTTGATTAGCCATAATCTGAACTAGAAAGTAAAATTAATTGCATAAAATTCTTCAGTCACCCTCAACCACTGAAAGTCATTCTCAATTCAAGTCAGTTGGTGAGTTCCCATCACCTATATTTCTTTTGTTCTTATTTGCTTACACTGATAGGAGACTGTCTGCTTCCCAGACAACCTGGCAGAATGATTTTGCTAGTTAAGAGTACCAATTTGAAGATAAAACTACTCTCACTGACCTCCAGCACTGCAGAAATCCTCCCAAGTGTAGTCATGGGATCTACCAGGATTCAGTTTGCTTGTCCTTCATGAAGATTGCTCTCCAAAAGTAGCCATGAGCATGTGCTGGTTTGAGAGGATTTCTTGTGTTTTCCTAGACTCCCATCTTCATGGTGTTTCTCTCCCCCTCTCTCTGTCTACAAACTTTAATAAGATCAAAGAAAATAAGAAACAAATCTAGGAGACTGTATGTTGTTTAATTACACAGGTGAAACTCATGATATAAGGTGTTGGGGAATCTCTAGCAATCTCAGAAGTGGAAGACTATGGAGTCAGAAATTCGGGGATGAAGTTGTCATGGTCTATCCATGGGGATTGCAGAGTGGGCAACTATAGCTTGTGATGTTAATATCCTCACAAAGAACCAGCATGTGGTGTGGAAATAGGCATATGCTGCACTGTTCATGAGGGTGAGGAAAAAATAAGAACAGCAGAAGTGAGGAGGAAGAAAAGCAATGAGAAAAATGAGAGGAAAAAAAAGGAAACCCCTATTTACACTACTTATAGAACCAACAGAAAATACTTTGTGAAAAATCAAACAATACCACAACTTCAAAAGGGAAACAAAGAGGTTCTAATAGCTTTTGAAGGGTTTAGTCATAGTTTCTTATTGCTTATTACACTTGTGAAAGATTTTTCTTTAGTAGTTAAATAGGAAAGTCACCAAATAAGGGAAAAGAATGTAAATTAGAAAACTTTTGAAGCAGGTTGAAAATGTTTCAGCCTAAATGTCTTTTTATGCTCAAGTTAGCTTTTTCTCCTAAATTCACTCCTTATTTTAAAACTACTTCTTAAAAAGGGAAAGATGCAATGAGAGAAAGGAAAACGCTCTCTTATTTTTCATTTGCTCTCTTTCAAGAACTGAGTTTGATATTTTTCAGAAAGTTTTCTTCGGTGAGTCATGAGTCATTATAGCTTGTACTTAAGAGGACTTTAAAATGATCCTTATGGGCTAGCAATAATACAAAATTAGTGGTCATAACTAAATGTGCATTTAATTTGGCATTCTAAAGTCTTTCTGTTTTGGTCACACACATTTCACTGTGTTTCATTATTTTATTTGAAGATGAAGGATTTTTCTTCTTATAACTGTGTTAATTAATGGAGACAATTTGTTCACCTCCATAGAATATCAGGAAATTTTATCATCTGTATGTCAAAACCACTGGAATATGTATGAATTTTAGCCCTATTTATCCTATGTGGCTTTAATTAAGATCAAATTGGTTAAATTATGGGAAGCTACAACTATACATTTTAAATTTTAACACTCAAAATTAGAATAAATAATAATTAAAACTATATTTCTTATTAATAAATGCTACAGAAAACACCTCCAGAATTGATTAAAATGCATTATAATATTAGAAAAAGTAGAACTGAATTATTTTGAATGTTTTAAAATCTCTGCTTTTTAGTATAAATTCATATTTTATCCAATTATATTTTAAGTGGCCAATAAATAGTAATTTATATAAAATAAACTGGACTTGAAAGCTCCAGTAAGTTCCAAATAAATGTCATCAATTAAGTAGGGCAAACACAGCTAAAGAGCAGGGTAGCTGATTTTGTGTAGCTGAGGTCGGCAGAAGACACAGAGATAAAGAGAAAAGAGATACAAAACAGTCATTTTAATAGGATTGTTTTTCTTACTATTCTCTTGTGATTTTTTTTTTTTTGTATTACCAATGAAAAATGACAGTAAAAGAAACTGGATTTCAGGAAAAGAAACTGCACATGTACTGACAAGGGTGTGTTACAGTCATGGGTGTCACCTATACTTATGAATGCTTCCTGACCCTTCTGTGATTTTGGTTATCAGCTGTTCCATTATGGAATATTCCCATAACTCAACTTCTAAACATGTAGTAATGTCATTTAATTAACTTTATGTTTATAGCATGCCATCTTTTTTTTGATTATTTATTTATTAAGTATTCAGTACTGAAAATTCACTATAGGACAGACACTAAAGCTATAATTGTAAACATGACAGAGGTTGTACCTGCCTTTTTACTTAGTAAGTGTGTAACAACATGGGCTAAGAAAACACAGTTGTAAAAGAATATAAAATATAATAGAAGCTTTGATGATGTTTGACTAAGCAGGTAATATAACTTTTCTAAGAACTAACCATTATTCTGAGTTTTGATAGAGAAGTAAACATCAATATCGGTACTCATGATGCCAATGGAGAAGGGATATTATATATATATACAAAAGACTAGAAGAGGAACATTAGTATGCTTACGATGATGGGATCAAAGAAAAGGAAGAAATGGATATTGTGAAATAAGTAGGGAGAGAAACAGAAATTGGAAAAATGAAGGCACTAGTATGATCAGATACACCTATAATAACAAAGGGTTCTGATGAAATATGAGGGAAAAGTGGACTGGCTTAGAAGAAGGATCTGAATCACAGATAAATCAATATAAGGTGAATGTTTCCAAGCCAGTAGAGTAAATAAGAACTTCTAGAATGGAAGAATGAGTAAGGGTACTGTTGGTTTCTGCTATACATGGATAATCACAAAACCATGGAAAAAGAGTAAAACAGATGAAGCAGAATTTTTTAAAAATCCACACTCAATACTAATAATGCTTGTAGTCTTAAGAATATGTCATTTTCTCGATTATCTGTGAATAATATCTGAAATGGGTTAGTTACCTAATTGAGTATTATATACTTTCTTGGTATAGGAGGGAAAGCCTAGCTTGTAGTTATAACTCAGATTGTGAGGGAAATATGTTCCTTCTCAGTCTCAAAAAACAGTGGTCTGCCAATTGGAATATTAAAATAATGTTTTCCAATTTTGTTCTTTTATTCACATTGTGATATTTGCACAGATCTTCAAATATAATGTAGTTCTAAGATCCAACTTAGAATGGCACTGCAGGAATTCACTGATAGTCCCACATGACTTATAAGGAAAAGGAAACTAGCCTTAGTGTCACCATGTGCTTTCTTTTGAACAAGTTAACTAAACAATATAAGAACAGATTAGAAAAGCAATCACTTTATTTAGTTGAATAACTGCCCACTTGAATCCCTAAAGATCAGTTATTGTAGCATGAACTAGATTTCCACTCTCAAAAGGGTCAATAAAAAGTCATGTTTATATAAGTTAGAAAGACTCAAAAGAAAAATATTAACATTAACTCTTATGCCATGCCCACACTTGCCCAGTGAAAGGTGCTTCCTTAGTGAATACATTGCTTTCAACATCACTATTCTTCTAAAATGCAGTATATGTGACCAATGAAAATCACCTTTGCTATAATTAGATTTAATGGTATTAAAGAGAAGCTACTGTTAAATTTATGCTATGGAAGGAGGGCTTGTGTAAAGACGGGCTGTTGATGGTGACCACTGCATTCATAGATGTAGAAGATCTCCACTATCTCTGACTATGGTGACACTGTTTCTTGCACTTTCACTTCTCACTAATCTGGCAAGATATTAACAGTAGAATGTCATACTATTGTTTTCAACCTGTTTTTTTTTAATTTTTTATTTTTATTTATTTAAGGGTGATAGACACAGAGAGAAAGACAGATAGAAGGAGAGAGAGAATGGGCGCGCCAGGGCTTCCAGCCTCTGCAAACGAACTCCAGACGCATGCGCCCCCTTGTGCATCTGGCTAACGTGGGACCTGGGGAACCGAGCCTCGAACCAGGGTCCTTAGGCTTCACAGGTAAGCGCTTAACCGCTAAGCCATCTCTCCAGCCCTTCTATCTGTTTTTAATAGATAAAATGATACATGCAATTACTGTATACCTTGCTATTTTAAAAAAATAGGGAAGGCTTAGGGTTTTGTTGAACTAGGGTCTCACTCTAGCCCAGGCTGAACTGGAACTCACTCTGTTCCCCAGGCTATCCTCTAAGTCATAGAAGTCCTCCTGCCTCATCCTCGTGAGTTCTGGGATTACAGGAACAAGCCACCATTTGCAGCAATTTTATTTCTTATATACTATTCTTGATCACTAAAGAATTAAGATCACTAATAAAAGTAGGTTTGAAGGCTGGGGAGATGACTCAGCAGTTAAAGTGGTTTCAAATCCTAATAACCTGGGTTTGATTTCTCAATACCCATGTAAAGACAGATGCACAAAGTGACACAGGCATTTGGAGTTTGAGGCTAGAGGCTCTGGCGTTCCCATTCTCATATTTTCTCTTTCCCTCTTTCTCTCTTTCATGGCAAGTATGTGTGTGTATGTGTATATATATATTATATATATATATATATATATATATATATATATATATATATGTATATATATATATAATATATATATAATATTTTTTAAATTATGCTTAAAAGTCCTTATAGTTCCCAAACATTTTTCTCAATTATGCACTGTAAGGTGATGTGGTTAAAGTGTATAACATGATTTAAGCATTATAAAAGTGAAAATGGGAAAGAAAAATACCCTTGCCTTAATGCATAAAAACATTCTAGCTTTGAAAAGGAAATAATTATATATCCAAAAACACAATGTGTCTGCTTTCATTCTTTAAGACTCCAGTTAGTAGAGATTTTCCATTAACCACCTCTTTAAAACAAATTACTTATTTATTTCTTTGAGAAACATAAAAAGGCAGATAGAGAGTTAAAAAAAAAAAAAATGAAGAAAGAAAAAGAGTGAGTATGGGCCCACCAGGGCCTTTAGCAACTACAAACAAATTCCAGATACATGTGCCACTATTCGTATCTGGCTTTATGTGGGCATTGGGAATCAAATCCCAGATGTCAGGTTTTGCAAGCAAGTGCTTTTTAAAAAATTATTTTTATTAGTAGTAGTTATGTACACAGTGTGTATACACAGTGTGTATACAGCCATGTTGGTACCATTGTTTCCTCCTCCCTGTCCTCCCCTCTCCAGGAACCCTCCTCATTGGGTTGTGCATTGTGGGGTTAGTCATCAGTTATGGGTAAGAGGCAGTGTCTCCGTGCATAATGTTCCAACATGTGGCTCTAACAATCTTTCTGCTCCCTCTTCCGCAAATTTCCCTGAGCAATGTTGGGCTCATTTTAGGTCTAAATCAGTGATGAGGTCTTGGGAGCCTCTGTGTCTCTGGATATCTGGTTTAGTAAGAGGTGAATTTTCTGTGTCTGTCTCCTTCACCTTTGTGCTGGTACTAGGTTCACCAAGAAAGCAGCACTCTTGCTCATTTCACCAATTATTATATGGTTTCAGCTGGGGCCCTGGTGAAGTGTGATGGGCTAATTCTCTCCTCAGGATCTGTGTCCATCTGACAGAGAAGCACATTCTCTAATGGAGAGTGAAGTTAGCACTAGATAAATGGAATACCCATTATTATTTTAGAGAGAATTTAATAAGTATAGGCGCTCCTGTAGCCCATGATTGGTGGGATCTTGATAACAGAGAATGCACTCTTTTTGCACATGGTTCTATGTTTCCCAGAACCAGCCATGGGTTCCATTCCACTGAGCAGATCCATTAGCTAAATCAAGATCAGTTGGTTACTCACTGTGATGGTTAAGTTTGTGTCAACTTGATCTGTATAGGAATCCACAAACATTCCTCATAAGTGGGACTCTGAAATTGCTTTCAGGAAGGATTACCTAAAGGAAGAATCCTTCCCCCAGGGTAAGCCCTTCCCCCAGAGTGGGCAGCCCCTCTCAGAGGAGAGACTTTGTCAAAAGAAGCTCTGAGAAGAAAGGTATTCTCCTCCCCTCCCACCTAGCTGCAGGTGCTGCTTGTTGCTTGCTTTTTGCTGTTTTGCTGCATTCAAGTGTGGTTCTAAGACTAGCTTGGACTGAAGAGCCATGTCTCTCCAGGACACCTCCAGGCCTTCAGTACCAGATTGGGACTGCTGAAGCATCCAGCCTCATGGACTGAGCAGCTACCAGGTTCCTTGACTCTCAGGCCTATAATCTGCTGTTGTTGGACTGTCATAAACTAATCCAATAATCTCCCTTTTAATACAATTCATTCTATAGGTTCTGTTCCTCTAGAGGACACTGACTCATACAAATCTGCGATACCAGAAGTGGTTCTAGACAAACAGAATTATAAGGATGGACTTTCCTACTGGGCTTGGTGCTCTCTGGAGCTGGTTCTCCAACTTTGGTGCCACTACAGGCTCTACTGGTAATAAGGAGAGTGCATTTACTGATAATAAGGAGGCCACTAATAATCCATGGTGTGAACTATTTAAAGAACTCCATGAGATATATGTATATCATAGATGTACCCAAGCTCTCATTATAAGGTTGGCTAACTTGCAATGTAAGCTCAATTCCCAGCCTCACAGGCTATAAGAAGTTAAAATGAGAGCACTGATTAGAAGAGTGGAACCCTATGACTTGGGATGCGGATGTGTGGGAAGACCCACAACACATCAGGTTGTTTCCTGCTGAGTAGCTTAGACCATGAGTTGCTTGGACAGATGTTGGCTGTTTTCCCCAGTTACTCACATAGCACCTTCTGGCACTAGACAAGCTGTCTGGGGACTGACTCTCTTCTAGATTCTAGCCAGGTCACTCCATGTTCCCTACCAATAGTATATGGTGTCTTTGGCAGTAGGGTCTTAACACTAACCTTTGGTGGCTCATCAAGTACTCTGACAGAAATCTGTATTCTTTTGGGAAACCTTTTAGGTCTCTCTGATCAATAGCTCATTGTGAATGTTAACCACAAGCAAGTGCTTTTAAGCATGAGCCAACCCTCCAGCCCCATTTATCACTTTTTTTTTAACAAATAGGATTAAAGATGACCACTGTTGAATTTATTGTTAATATTTTATTAAGTTAAAACTAAATAACAGAGATCCTTGATTTGTGACTGTATTCATATATTTATTTCACTTTTAAAATAATTATTTTCTTATATATTGGCATTATCTAGGATTTCATGTCTAATATTATGTGTAAGATTAAATGAAAACTTCAGATCTAAGCTGAGTATGCTTTTACTATGATTTTCAATATTTTTGAGAAATGTGTACATATAAATGTATGTGTGTATATGGTTAAAATAATGAGTTATTGTGATTATAGGAATAATGTTAAAACAGCAAAGAGAAATTGGTTGACATTAAAGTTACAGTTATGAAACTAGCAAAAAAATAATGTAAACGTATGTGTGCAGATTGTGTCAACTTCAAAAAAGAAAAAAAATCAAAATTATGAGCTGTGGATTAATGGCATCAATACATTATCTGTACAAAATCAAACGAGATTATCTTTCAGACCAATATTGTAGTAGTAGTGTTGTATAAGCAGAGTGCTTTGGGAAGGGAAAAAAAAATACAGCTACAACTGTTCTAATTCTCTGACCTGTGTCAGTGGCGGAAATCTGATCACCTGGCTCTTACCTGAGATCTGCAAGTAGGCAGGTTTAGCCCTGCTGGCTTCAAGGAATGGCTACCAGAAGATCAGAAATGCATGGACACTCTCTTTCAAAAGCCAGAATCTAGAAGTATGAGTGTTTATAAAATGGTTGAACCTGGAACCCAAAAGCTTGTGCACAGTCAAAGCCAAAATAATTCCCCCAGTTGTGAGCCTATCTGGGGCCCTGCACTACAGGTACATTAGTAACTTGCAACTAAGAGCACCAAACTTGTCCAGGTGACTTTTGGGATTCCATAGAATTGATAAGCATTCATGTCCTCATATTAATAATTTGACTAATTGACAACCAGTGGATTGTCATTTCCCAGACCACAGACTATTGGAAGCAAGATAAACCCAACTCTCATATCTTCACGATCTTCTCATATTTCTCTAAACCTTGGAGCCTCAATGTTGTCCAGTAGGTGTTTTAGATTTAGAAAATTGGAATAATTATGATCACTGCTATGCTATTCTAAAGTTTATCATTCCTATAATGAAATGAAAGAATCATGAGGCCATAGGATTTAATATTTGGGAAGGTGAATTTATTTTTGCAACCATTCTTGGGAAATTTTTTTATTGCAAAGACTCAAATTTAATTGAAAAGAATATAATAGAATATTTTCTCCTAAGATGAAATGTAATTAATTAGACAATAAGACCATTATAAATATACAAGACGATAAGTTTAAAAAGAGAAAAACAAACTATTAAAATTGTTGTCAGAAGAAAAAAAGCCTCCCTTTTAGAAAACTGGAAGAGAATGACACCATTTCAATAAAAACATGTGGACAAAAAAAAAGAGGACTATTTTCCAAAATATAATAATGTAATGGTAGTGAATAAATATTTTTCCACACTATGTGTTTAGATATCTTTATTATTATATTGAAATATAAGAGTAGGCAATTTGTTGCATGTTAAGTAGACATTAGGTGCATCAAATTCTTTTTCCAGAAATGATAGCAGCCATGAAGCTTGGTTGAATACATGTTTCTTGTTCCAACCAGCAGAAGTGGGTGAAAATAAAAGATGTAGGTTTGGAGAAATAGTTCATAGTTAAGGTGCTTGCCTACAAAGCCTAACTACCAGGGTTCAAATCCCCAGCAGCCTTGTATAGCCAGATGAACAAAGTGGCACATGCATCTGGAGTTCATTTGCAGTAGCTGGAGTCTTTGGCATGCCTATTTTCATTATCTCTTTGGAATAAGTAAATAAAATCTTTTAAACAAATAAAAGATGTATTTTCTATCCTCTTCAGGATACTCTTTGAGAGTGAATCTCTAAAGTACTTGCTTGAACATAAAGCATTATAAGAACTTTAGGCTGTTCCAACAATGTACCATGGGCTAAGTTGTTTATACCCAAGAGAATATGTCTCATACTTCTACATGATAGAAAACAGATCATTGTACCAACATCATGGGGAGAGACTTCTTCAGGGCTGCAGACTCTAAACATGTTGTTTGTATCCTCAAATGGTAGAAAAGGAGCAAGCTAGATCTCTGAATTCTTACAAAGGCACTGATGCATTCCTAAGGACTCTCCTGTCAGGGCTAAATTATCTCCCCAACAGTCTCATTCCAAGAATTGTCACATTTTTCATGTGTTTATATTGCATGCACTTAAAATTATTGATCATTTTAGCAAAGAATAGACATCAAAGAAAGTAACTAAGGAATAAATAGACCATTTCCAACAGAAGTAAAATGGACTAGAGTACTGAAGTCCCAGCCTTCCAGAGCCGTGAAAGCTAGCTGCTTAAAGGCTCTAATAAACTAGTGCCAGAATGTTAAAAGGATTGAATACAGGACTTCCGGTCAAGATGGCGACCGCCTAGCTGCACTACAAACAACAAGGGGAAAAAACGGTAAGTATTCAAGGGAAATTAGGAACTTTCTGAAGAGGGAGGGCACAGATCTGGGTAAAAGAGGGAAGCACACACCCCGCAACCCACGCCCCGCCACCCCGCCCGCCGCGAATCGCCGCATTGGGCTCGGCCCGGCGCCTCAGCCACCCGGCGCCCCGTGCGCACCAAGCCCCACGCGGCCCGGCGACCCGCGAGCGCCCCACAACCCCTGCGCCCCACACCCGCGCACCCCCGCCCCCCCAAGCGCGCCCCTCCCCCCCAGCGCACCCCACGCTCCCTATCCACACGCAGAGGCGCAGCCGGAGTGAACCTAAGCTTCCCGCGCCCCCACACCCACCCCCCGCAAGCCCCAGACCCCCCGCGCTCCAGCCCCATGCGCCTCGAGACACCCCCCCACCCCGCCCACCCCACGCCCCCGCGCGACCCACGCTCCCTATCCACACTCAGCAGGCGCGCCCCAAGCGCCCCACGCCCCGGGCGCCCAGGTGTGCCCCGCAGCCATGCACCCCGAGACCCCGCGCCCCACCCCCATGCGCCTCGAGCCCCTCCCCCCCCCGTGCGCCCAACGCTCCCTACCCACTCACGACAGGCGTGCTCCAAGCGCCCCTGAGCATCCCGTGCCCTGGGCGCCCAGGTGCGCCCCGCGTCCCCCGCGTGCCCTGACACCCCCGCGCCCCACCCCCGAGCTCCTCGAGACCCTGCCCCCCGTGCGCCCCACCCCCGCCGCGCGTCCAGAGTGCCCCGCGGTGTCTTGCAGCGTCCCCCAGCGTCCCACGCTCCATCTTACCTCAGCGTGCTCCACACCCCCTGCAAGACCCGCGACTCCCTTGACCCCCTCCCCCACACGACCCGCCCCTCCCCCCCAAGGCTAGAGCACCCTGCGGCTTCAGCGCCCCCCCCCCCCCCGCTCCTAGCCGTCCACCCTCCCCACGCGCTCTGCGCCCCCACCCCCACGTGCCCTGGAGCATCGGCGCCCTGAGCCCGGTGCGCCCTAAAGTGCTCCCTGCCCCCCCCTGCACCCCGCCCCGGCGCCTCCCTCCCCCCACCCCGCAGGCCCCTCGTCCCCCCCCACCGCAGGCGGCCCGGGCGCCCCTGCGTGCCCAGGCGTGCCCCGTGCCCCCTGTGCCCCACCCCCACGAGTCCTGTGCCCCAGAGTGCCTCTACCCCGCCCCCCCCTCCACGTCCCACGCCCCACGTGCGACCCCCTCAACCCCCCCACAAGCCCCGCGCGTCCAGAGCACCCTGCGGTGTCCCTTGGCAACCCGCACCCCGGTGTGCCCCGCACCCCCTCCCCACACGCGCACCCTGCGCACCCCCCACGTGCCCTGTGTCCCTAGCCCCCCGCGCCTCCCGCAAGCTCCTCCGCGCCCCCCTGCGCACCCCATGACCCTCCGCGTGCCCCGCGCTCCCCCCTCACGCCCCCCAGGTGCCCTGCACCGTGCCGTGCCCCGCACACCCCCCCTACATGCGCACCCCCCCGCACCAACAGCGCGCCCCTTGCCCCCTAACTGATCAGAGTGCACCACGCCCCCCGCCCCTCCAGGGCACACCACCCCGCACCCCCTGAGCCCTGCCACCTCCCGCACAACCCACCCTGATTGCCCGGTGCCCCGGCACACCCCGACCCCCTCCCCGCCGCGTGCCCCACTCGCTCCATACACACCATCGCACCCCGTGCCCCCTTCTGCCCACCCGCCCACACACCCTCTGCACATCCCGCGTGGCTGTGCTCTGATCGGGCACCCACCAGTCACACCTGCCACCCTGCTGCACTGAAGCTGAGACCTCCTACCTCGCCCTTGTTCTCTGATCCTCGAATAGACCAGCCACGTGGTGCTCGGTTCACAGGCCTGTGGGGGCCACCCCTGCCGTGAATAGGTGGCTGACAGATCCCCTGCTGCTGTGCTCACATCACTTGACGCCGGTCAGCTTCTGCTGTGTCCTGATTACGTACCCACATCATCTGCCTCTGCACTATAATTGCACGTGCAGCGGACCCACCCCACAGCAAGAGCCATATAAGTCCACACTGAGTCACTAGTGCCAGCGCAGCTGCCATCCCCTACCTGTACATCGTCACCCAGCCCCCACTCCCCTGAGGCGGAAGAGCACAGACTGTTTACAGACCCCAGTGTACCCAGCCCGAATCTAGGCACCTTCAGGGCTTGCTACCTCAGTCCCCTTTCAAGTTCAAAGGCAGGCAGCTTAGGTGCATTACTGGGTGAGAATTCAGGCAACTTTGGTGCCCCTGCCAGGCTATAGGTAGGCGGCTTTAGCAAGACTGAGCAAAAACCCAGGCTGCTTACAACTGCCCCAGGCTGCCTTGGATTCGCATTAAGCTAGATCCCAGGCTGCTCCACCCACTTACCTGCCCATACACTGACATGGGTAGACCACAGCGCAAAAGAAATAACACAAAAAATAAAATGGAAGAAAATCCAGACAGATCACCCAGTCCAACAAGGATCACAACTAATCAAAACATAGAAGAGTGTTTAGGATCAAAACATCAAGTGGAAGCAATGAACAATGCAACCCTGACCAAACTACTGCTAGAACTGACAGGAAAGCTACAAAGGATAGATAATCGTATGGATGCTACCATCACTAAGCTAGAGCAATATGATAAGACACTGGAAGGAATTAAAAGAGAGCTAAGAGAGTTGAGGGAGAGTGAAAAAAAAGAGGACCTTAAAAATCAGCTGGCCACACTAAATGAAAACATAAAGAAATGCAAGGATGATTTCCAAGAATCATCAAGAAAATCAGAAAATGAGACAAAAAGGGAGCTGGACAGAGCAATGGAAGTGATACATAGGAAAGTAGTAGAAAATGCAAACTTAATTGAACAAGTCCAAAACTCACTAGAGGCTCTCAAGAATACAGTCAGCGAAGTGGAAGATAGAAATTCTGATCTGGAAGACAGGATGGAAGAAACAGTTCGAGAATCCAAAAATTTCAGTAAGTTCAAAAGTTCCTGTGAACAGAACATGAGAGAATTGTGGGATACACTTAAGCATCCTAATATCAGAATCATTGGAATACCAGAAGGAGAAGAATTTCAGACCAAAGGCATGGAGAACTTATTTAACACAATAATTGAAGAAAACTTCCCCCATCTCTTAAAAGAAAGGCCCATCAAGATTAAAGAAGCAAACAGAACTCCTAACCGACTAGACCAAAGGAGAAACTCCCCTAGGCATATTATCATTAAGACTCTAAACATTGACACCAAGGAAAAAATCCTAAAAGCAGCTAGGGAAAAACAGCACACCACTTTCAAAGGAAACCCCATCAGAATTACTTCAGACTTCTCAATGGAAACCCTGAAAGCTAGAAGGGCCTGGAATGAAACTCTCCAAACTCTAAGAAACTAGGGCTTTCAACCCAAACTACTCTACCCGGCAAAAGTCTCCCTTATAATAGATGGTGAAAGGAAAACTTTCCATGACAAAACTCAGCTTTACAATTATATGAACACAAAACCAAACCTACAGAAAGTACTCCAGGAAATTCTCCACAGAGAAGAAACAAATAACCAAACACAAATGCCTACAAGAAGAAGATCACAGCAACCAAACCCAGAGTAGATAGAAAAAAAAAAAAAATTAAATCCCATGAAAATGCCAACACACCTCTACCACCACAACATGACAGGGATCAAATCAAATCTCACAGTCATCACCCTAAACATTAATGGCCTTAATTCACCCATCAAGAGACACAGGCTAACAGGGTGGATCAAAAAATTAGACCCCTCAATCTGCTGCCTTCAAGAAACCCACCTTACCACTAAAGACAGAAACCTCCTCAGGGTGAAAGGGTGGAAAACAATATTCCAAGCAAATGGGAATAAGAAACAAGCAGGTTAGCTATATTAATATCAGATAAAGTTGACTTCAAACCAAAAACAATCAAAGAAGACAAAGAAGGCTACTTCCTACTTGTAAAGGGAACAATGCATCAAGAGGATATTACAATCATAAATCTGTATGCACCAAACACAGGGGCACCGCAGTTCATAAAACAAAACCTACTTGACAATAAAACAGAAATAACCACCAACACCATAATAGCTGGGGACTTTAACACACCATTATCAGTAATAGACAGATCATCCAAACAGAAGCTCAACAGGGAAGTAAGAGAGCTGAACAAAACCATAGAGCACTTAGACCTAACAGACATCTACAGAACTTTCCATCCCAAATCCAAAGACTACACATTCTTCTCAGCAGCCCATGGAACATTCTCTAAAATAGACCATATACTGGGTCACAAAGACAGCCTCCACATATTTAGGAAAATCTACATAATTCACTGCATAATATCAGATCATAATGCTATAGTCCTAGAAATCAACAACAAAAAAACCAACAAGAGCCCCAATGGCAACTGGAAACTGAATAGCACACTCTTAAACAATAAATGGATAGTGGATGAAATAAAAAATGAAATCACAAAATTCCTGGAATTGAATGACAATGAGAACACATCATACCAAAACTTGTGGGACACAATGAAGGCAGTCCTCAGGGGAAAATTCATAGCACTCAATGCCTTCATTAAAAAAAAACAGAAAGATCCCAAATCAATAGTCTAACCATCCACCTAAAGGCATTGGAAAAACAAGAAAAATCCAACCCAAAGAGCTCCAGAAGGAAAGAAATAATTAAAATCAGAGCAGAAATTAATGAATTGGAAACCAAGGAAACAATTAAGGCAATTGACAAAACAAAGAGCTGGTTCTTTGAAAAAATAAACAAGATTGACAAACCTCTGGCCAATTTGATCAAGCAAAAAAAAGAAAGACTCCAAATTAACAAAATTCAAAATGAAAAAGGAGAGATCACAACAGACATCAGTGAAATCGGCAGAATCATCAGGACTTATTTCAAAAACCTCTACTCCACAAAACTGGAAAATGTGGAGGAGATGGATAAATTCCTGGATGCATATCATCTATCAAAGCTAAACTCAGAGCAGATCAATCACCTCAATGAACCCATCACGCTCATGGAGATTGAAAAAGTAATAAAAAACCTCCCAAAAAAGAAGAGTCCAGGACCAGATGGATTCCCAGCCGAATTTTATCAAACCTTCAAGGAAGAACTCAAACCAATCTTCCTAAAACTGTGCCACACAATTGAAGAACAGGGAAAACTACCCAACTCCTTCTATGAAGCTAGTATCACCCTAATCCCAAAACCAGGCAGAGATGCCACAAGAAAAGAAAACTATCGGCCTATTTCCCTAATGAACATAGACGCAAAGATCCTCAACAAAATTCTCGCAAACCGAATCCAACAACACATCAAAAGCATTATCCACCTTGACCAAGTGGGATTTAACCCAGGAACACAAGGGTGGTTCAACATACAAAAATCTGTCAATGTAATACACCACATAAACAACCTTAAACATAAAAATCACATGATCATTTCGATAGATGCAGAAAAGGCCTTTGACAAGATACAACATCACTTCATGATCAAAACATTGGAGAGAATCGGCATGGCTGGTTCACATCTTAATATAATAAAGGCAATATACAAAGCTCCAAAGGCCCAAATAATACTTAATGGAGAGAGACTGGAGGAATTCCCATTGAGATAAGGAACAAGACAGGGATGTCCTCTCTCACCTCTGCTTTTCAATATAGTTCTGGAAGTCCTAGCCCAAGCAATAAGGCAGGAGAAGGAAATAAAAGGGATACAATTTGGAAAGGAAGAAGTTAAGTTAGCGCTATTCGCCGATGACATGATTGTATATGTAAGAGACCCGAGAGACTCCATCCCAAAACTCCTGAAGGTGATTAACTCCTATAGCAAAGTAGCAGGATACAAAATCAATGCACAAAAATCGGAAGCATTTCTGTATGCAAATGACAAAGACACAGAAAAAGAAATAAAGGACATAGTCCCATTTTCAATAGCAACAAAAAAAATAAAATACCTTGGAATAAGGTTAACCAAGGAAGTAAAAGATCTATACAACGAAAATATAAAAACTCTCAAAAAAGAAATTGAGGAGGACTTGAAACGATGGAAAGACCTCCCATGCTCCTGGATAGGCAGAATTAACATTGTGAAGATGACAATCTTACCAAAGGCAATATATAGATTTAACGCAATTCCAATTAAAATCCCTACAGTGTTCTTCACAGACATAGAGAAAATGATCTCAAATTTCATATGGAAAGGCAGAAGGCCTCGCATATCCAAACATATCCTCAGCAAAAGAAATACCTCTGGTGGCATCACCATACCCGATATAAAGTTATACTACAAAGCCATAGTAATAAAAACAGCATGGTACTGGCATAAAAACAGGAGTATAGACTAATGGAATAGACTTGAGGACCTGGATTTTGGGCCAAGCAACTATAGCTACTTGATATTCGACAAAGGCCCAAACAATATAGACTGGAAAAAAGATAGCATCTTCAACAAATGGTGCTGGACAAACTGGATAACCACATGCAGGAAACTAAAACTTGATCCACACATTTCACCATGCACAACACTCAAATCCAAATGGATGAAAGACCTCAACATAAGACCAGAAACTGAAAAACTACTGGAAGAAAATTTAGTAAGTACCTTCCATGATATAGGAATGGAAAAAGACTTCCTGAATAAAACCCCAGTGGCTCAAGTTCTTAAACAGTCACTCAATCATTGGGATCATATGAAGCTGAAGAGTTTCTTTACAGACAAGCATATAATAAGCAAAGCCAATAGAATACCCACAGAATGGGAGAAAATATTTGTAGGTTATCCAACTGATAGAGGCCTTATCTCTAGAATTTACAAAGAACTCAAAAGTCTAAACAATAAGAAGACAAATACCCCACTCACAAAATGGGGCACAGAGTTAAACAGGCAATTCACAGAGGAAGGAATACAAATGGCAAACACACACCTAAGAAAATGTTCATCTTCCCTAATCATCAGAGAAATGCAAATTAAAACAACGATGAGATTCCACCTTACCCCAATAAGGATGGCCAACATCAAAAGGTCAAATGAAAATAAATGCTGGCGAGGAAGTGGAGAAGCAGGGACACTCATTCACTGTTGGTGGGAATGCAGGATGGTACAACCACTTTGGAAAGCAATATGGAGACTCCTGAAAAAGCTGACTATAGAAATACCAACAGACCCAGTTATACCATTACTGGGCATGTACCCTAAAACCTTCAAACCAAAAGCCAGAGAGATTTGCTCAACCATGTTTGTAACAGCTCAATTCGTAATAGCTAAAAGCTGGAATCAACCCAGATGTCCATCATTAGAAGAATGGATAACAAAGATGTGGTATATCTACACAATGGAATTCTATACAGCAGTAAGAAAAAACGACATAAAGAAATTTGAGGAAAAATGGTTGAACCTGGAACAGATCATTCTCAGCGAACTTACCCAATCACAGAAAAAAAATCGACACATAGTCTCACTCATCTGCCACACCTAAACTGAATCTGCCCAAGATGCCTTACATACCCAGCAAGCACCTCATGGACTAGACAATAAGATGGATGGGAGGGCGGGTAGGGAATCAAAGAGTGGAAAACAGTAATCTGGACACAAACGGCAATGGTACCATAAAATTCTACTTCCTAAAAGACAGACCAAATGGCTGAACCTTCACTAGACCCTTACAGGAAACACCTGAACCACAAGACACTGGAGAGGGTAGGATCAAGACTGACCTAAATCTCCTACATCTTCCCTCCCTCCCTCTCCCCCTCTCCCCTCTATCTCTCTCCTCTCTAACTCTTGTATATTAGTTATCTTTTTCCTCAATTTCTTACTGGACACTGACCTGTAACCCCCACTTCCAGCTTGGGCCTACCATCCACAATGAGCTTTTGATCAGAGAAACCTACAAGGTTTCCCAAAACAGTGACAGATTTCTGTCAGAGTACTTGATGACCCACCAAAGGCCAGTGATAAGACCCTATTGCTGAAGACTCCATACACAGCTGACGCGTAAAATGGAATGACATGGCTGGAAGCCAGGAGAGAGTCAGTCCCCAGACAGTCAGCATGTCTAGTGCCAGAAGGCGCTACATAGGCGACTGGGGGAAATGACCAAGATCTGTCCAAGCAACTCATTGTTTAACCTAATTAGCAACAAATAACCGGATGTGATGCCCACACAAGTGCAATAGTGGTACACAGCCATGGTGAGGAATCAATTGCTCTTGATTTGTCTAACTGATCCACTCAGTGGTACTAGACCCTTAGCTGGAGCTGGGAAACAAGTCAGAACCATACCCAAACACAAGCCCACTCTACAATATCAAGCTACCATCAATCACGGGGTATAAGAGGGCCTACACCTATCAAACTGTCTATCAAAAAAGTAAGTGTTATCTCAATTTTCCGGGTGCTAACTTACTCTCCGTTGGAGAATCTGCTTCTCTTTTCCAGATAGATGCAGATCCTAAGAAGAGAGCTGCCCCAACATACCTCAAAAGGGGCCCAACTGAAACTAAGGACAACTGGTGAAATAAGCAAGGGTGATGTTTTCCTATGAACTGGATACCAGCACAAAGGGGAAGGAGATCAACGCAGAGAAAAATCAACTCCTAGCAAATCAGAGAGCCAAAGCCTCAGAGGTCCCCAACACCTCAGCACTGAAGCAGACCAAAATGAACCCAACATGGCTCAGGGAAATCTTGCGGAAGAGGGGGTGGAAAGAATGTCAGAGTTACATGTTGGGTCATGATTTGCAGAGACATTTATCATACTAATAACTGGGGGCTATCTCCACAATGCACGACCCATTTTCATTAACAAGGAGGGTCTAATGGGAGGGGGTAGATCACAGATGAGCCTAAATAATGGTACCAAACTGCCTGTATTCACTGAAATGAAAACTAATAAATTAAATTTAAAAAAAAAAAAGGATTGAATACAGAAATGTCTCCAACAAACATAATAAATCAAAGCCAAAATCAGTAAGGGTATGTGTGACCTTTCCACTCACTTTACTAAACAGCTTTCACTATTACATATAAAAAGAAACAAGTTGGTGAAACGCAATGAAATAACAAAGAGGCAGAGCTACATCTGGCCAAGAACTTAGAGTATGTGACTACTGGTACATGCACAGTAGAATAAAATAAGTCAGCAATCAAAAAAACAGAAAGTTGAATTAAATTAGCCTTTAAGTATTTCAGATCTAAAGCAACTAAACTACTAATAATATTAAATCTAGAAAACTCAATTTCCCAGCAGCATGAAGGAGAAGGTTCTTCAGCCCACAGAATACATTTGTTCTAATACTATCCAGTTTTGGCCAAGGAGAACAAATGATGAGGGAGGGATTATAGGTTATGAATTAAAGGACCCTTAGTAGAAATTGTATACATACAATCACTTATTAAAGGAAATAACTTAGAGTTTAGTACAAGTACATCCAAGCTCCCATGTGTGTGGTTGGAGACTTTTGCAGTATCTCAGTGGGATTTCAGAATCCCAGTGGACAGATATTCAGTGTGAGTCTTCTATTCTTTATTTAAATAAGATATTTTATGTTCTAGTGGGCTTTCTCTGTGTGCTAAATCAATGAAAATTATGCCATCCTCTTCTGACACAGCTAGAATAAATTTTAGGTATACATTATTTTCTGGGAGAAACGTAACCTTTTAATATGAACTGCAATCAGAATCCAATCAAATAATTAACCTTATAGAAAACATTATGCATGGACTCTTATCCAAATCTACTTTTAAAAAGTAATCTATTTATTTGCAAGGGGAGAGAGAGAATGAACGGGTACAATAGGGCCTCCTTCCAGTGCAAAGGAGCTCCAGATTCATGCAACAATTTATGTATCTGGATTTACAAGGGTAATGGAAATTCAAACCAAGGCCTAACAGGTTTTGCAAGCAAGTGCCTTCAACTCCTAAGCCATCTCCCCAGCTCAACCCATGTCTATCTTTGTCTCACTTTTAATGAAAATTAAAATTTTATTTTAATTAGATTTCAACATGTTTTGAAGAAAATTAAAAAAAAAATAACTTCTACTGCCTTAGTAATGCAGTGAGATGAAATCAAACCACTTAAGATTTACCTTAAAAATACTTAGTAGCAGAGGCCAGTAAGTAAGAAAGGAGATATAAAGGGAAGAGAAAGGGAGGAGGGTACTTAATAGGTTGGTATTGTATATATGTAAGCACAATGATTGAGACACGGAGGTAATATGATGGAGAATGGAATTTCAAAGGGGAAAGAGGGGGGGTATTATCATGGGATTTTTTTTATAATCATGGAAAATGTTAATAAAAATTTTAAAAAAAGATTTACCTTAGCAGCAATTTCTATTTTTAAGGAAGAAATTACAAACAAGCTCATTTTCTGACTTTGAACTAAATTTTATAAAAAAGTATAATTCTTCAGAAACTAGAAATGGTTTTATGTAAATACTTTCTTTGGCAATGTCAGAGAGTAATAGTAGATGTCAAATTACAAGCTAATAAAACACTGAATATATTGGGGGCCATCTATTCAAACTACCACATTCCACCCTGGCCTCCAACAGATTCAAAACCATGTAAATTGTATTCAGTCCAATCACAAAGGTCCCCACAGCCTGTTATGTCAGGCAGGCTCCCAAAATGGCATCACTGAGGACAGCAGGAGTGAAAGAAAGAGACAAAAGGAAATAGGTCATCCACATTCCTCAAGGAACTGACCAGCCATTACCCCTTCCTTGCCTAACAATGCCCCAGGTCTAGGTTTCCTGCCCCCTTATCTCCCAGGTCACCTGGTCACTTCTGGTCTCACACCCTAGCTATTTGAAATGGCTAATGTAAAGCACAAAGGCGTTCTTTTCCCTCCCTCACCTTCCCCCAACTGAAGAGCCCTATGTAGCTCACTATCTGGAATCTCAATTTGGCTGTGCTCCTCTCTTGAGAGTCAGTCCTGGCAGCTTGTGCTTTTCCTGAATAAAAGCTTCTATCTTTGCCTCAGAGTGGTTTCCATGATCTTGATCACTCCTGAACCTTACATCTGGTGTCCATGACTCAGCGGAGGCTCCTGGTTGCCCTCTTGGGTGGCCAGACCTCCTTTTCCCCTGACCAAATTACTGAGCTGCCATTTGACACTCTGAAGGCTTCAGAGCATCTCTACCTGGTACCAGCTTTCACAATGCAATGGCACTGCTCAGAACAGAAATTATTCTGTAGCTTTAGGGCTGTGAGCCACATACATACTCATATACACACATTCATTTTAAGTGAACTTTTCATTTAGACATTAGATAACCATTTCCCCTTTGTACATTCATCCATTCATTTATTTATGCAGAAGTTATGCATTCCCATTTAAAAATTTCTATTCTATTTACAACTCTGGAGACTAAAATCAAACTTTGTTAGCAGGCAGGGGGTCAGAAGTACTCAATACTGAATTTATAAAAAAATTTCTAATAATATTAGAATCTGCTTTCATATATTTTTAAACGTGTTACAGGAAAGTTATAAGAAACTAAAGAATGCCAGAGCTACATGTTGGGTCATGATATGCAGAGACATTTATCTTACCCATAACAGTGCATGACCCATATACCTCAACAAGGAGGGGCCAAGGAGAGGAGATAGGTCACGGGTGAGCCTAATAATGGTACCAAAACTGACTGTAATTACTGAATACAAAACTATTTAATAAAAAATTAATTAATTAATTAATTTTAAAAAACTAAGTTCTAAAATTTGTATGTGTATTCTGGGTAAATAGTATAAGTTAAATCTGGTCTACTCTTTCACAAAAGTTATTTCAAATAGCCTTTTGAGAAAAAAAAATTAAATGATCACATTAAAAGTCTTATGGTAAGGACAATAAAAGATTTTGTTGGTAGTTATGAGATGAAATGTTAAAGAAGATAAACTGGAGAAGAAACTGTAAATATTGGATGTTAAATTCTTGATGAAAAAGGTTGTTTCAGAGTGGTTACATAGATTGTAAAGCAAAAGTATGTAAATGAAGGTATGAGTAAGCTTAAAAAGAAGGTTAAAGACAAAGTTTTTAATCAGATTACAGACTTCTTGAGGTATAAAATGACTATTAGCCTAGGGTTGACATCAGACTAACAAAGTATGGTCCTGGCTGGTAGCAGATTGCTATGGTATTCAGGTTGTAAGCTTAACTTTAACTCATTGATGTTAATGTGGTCATAATAATGGTCATAAAAGACTGAATTTAGAGTACCATCCAAGTTAACTAGATTCCTGTTTGTCAACCTTTTAACTAAATCTTGAGGTTAAAATTGACTCATTAATAGTAAATTTTCTCCTAAGGTTATTATACCTAAAGCCCTGTCTAAAAAAAAAAAAAAAAAAAAAAAAAAAAAAAAAAAAAAAAAAAAAACCTCTCACAGAGGAACTATTTACTCTTTCCTCCCATATATATTTTATAGTGTAAATAGACCACATTTGAAACACTAAACAGTGTTCATCTGTCACACACTTGAAAACTATTTTCTTCATGGTGAACAGTAAAAGGAAATTCTAAACAAAGTAAGATTGTGATTTAAGATGCAATTCCTCAATTCTTCCAACAATCAATCTTTAGTTTTAACTTATGTCATTACAAACAAGTTTACCAAAATATCACAGGCAGAATTATAGTTGGTTAAGGTTTGAGTAGTTATAGATTGTGCCATGAAATTTTATGTATGTTTGGAATTCAATATAGTTCTATAAACTTGATTTGGAGAGATTGAAAATATTTCTTTTTGGCTCAGCAGTTAAAGGTGTTTCTTTGCAAAGGCAGATACATATTAGTGGAGCACACATTTGGAATTTGTTTGCAGTGGCAAGTGGCCCTGGCTGCTCATTCCGTCTCTTTTCCATGAGACTTGTCCCCATTTTTCATTAGATCATGGCAGTTTAATCCAGTTCCTCTGTTCTTTGGGTATGTTAAGTAGACCTAAATTAATTTCTGAAACTTGCTTATAGATTGGATGGGACATCTTGTTTAGCTTTTAAAAGTGCTAACTCTCCTATTGAAAAAAAAAATAGGTGTATATATTATGTAAAGGTATCCAACTTATGAACTTAAAAATTATACAATTTTTCATGTTACTACATAAAATAGATTTCTTTTTTATTTTAAATTCTGCCAACAGATCTTTTGTTCATACTTTACTCTCTGTTACCTCGTGCACCTTAAATATGTAAACTGTACTTTTTGTTAATATTGGACATTTCCAGATATCAGAATATTGTAATTTGGTTTATAGAAAGTACATAATATTTGGCTTTCAATAAGCATGCATCGCCATGCCTGGCTAAAACTCTGTAATTTTACGGTGGTTCTTGTCTTGTTCATGTGGGTCTTGCTGGATGATTATCACTGAAATTATAATCTAAGTGTTATGAAAGGTGACTTATTGCAATTTTGTTCTTAGGAAAAATGAAAAATCTTCCCATGTCTTAGGAAAATCCACTGTATAAAATGTTAATATAGTTTGTCTATGTTTAATGTAACAGTCATAAATATTTTAGTTAAACCTTAAAATTGTTCAATGGTAAAAGGTACTTATTTAGGAAATTATTTTGTGCCTCTCATATTGTATCTAATGTAACTTAACAATGGCCAAGTTTTATTTTATTCTTGGGCAATGTAAAATCATTCTCAGAGAAGATTTCATTTAATTAACTGTCTTATTTCTGGTATCTTAAGTTCATTGCTTGTAGAGATATTGCTACTGAAGACATGTTTCCTGCCCTAGAAAAATAATCTTAAATTGCTGTTCTTCCAGTTTGGGTGAGTAATTACTACTTACATTGATATACAGACAAGCCAAAGTTGTTTTCAAACACAGAAGCTAAGTTTTTCCACTGTCTGCTTTCCCTGGCATGCAATTTCTAGATTAAAATCAATTGCCTTAGAGTTATTGACAAAATATTTTTTTCAGTGCTACTAAAATGTTCTGCCTATACTTATAACTGACAGATACTTAAAGATAGGATGTATATGCTTTATATGTTCCAAATATAGCTTATACTAACACTAGTTAGTTGTCACCTAACAACTAAACTTTAATCAAAATGATTTTAAACTATTATGTCATTTTCTAATCTGTTTTTCTAATCAGGTATGTACAGTCCCTCTGAGTGATTAATAACCATACACAAAAGCCAAAATCAACTGGAAACACTGGAGTTAAAAAGGATAACCAATATTTTGGTTCATCCTCCTGGGTCAGAAAGCCATAGGAGATGATGGAATGTACTAGCTTCTAGCTTCTGTTAAGTTACCTGTCTTCTTGATCAAAGAGGATATGGAGACCTAGAGATGTGTACCTGGAATAGAGAGTCACACTGGAGGAAAATCAGTCTTCCAGGCTTCCCAAAAGAAGGAGGTCCACTTGGTCAGCATGGCCTTGATTTATCCTAGCAGCTGACCAAGCCAAGAGTCATAGAACTCCTCATAGGCCCATCTTACAACACCATTATGGACTTCAAAAATATTCAGTTAATTCTGGCATCCTACATGGTCTTAATCACCCAGTGAGAAAACTATAACTACAAAATAACTACAATATATATAATGAGTCACACTAATAGGCTCCCCTGTCTGATGCTGACTTATAATACTAAACTCTAACACTAACTCATGCCTTCTGCCTCTGCCTGTCCCTGGTTAACTTCACCTACCCTGACCCCAGCTCCTCACACTTGCTTCAGCCAAAATCAGTGTCATTATTCATGCAGCCTCCTTCCTTAGCCCTATCTCATTCAGGGATAATTATATTGCCACCCCAAAGAATAAGTAAAAAACTTAAAGTCTCTTGTGTTTCTCTTCTTCTCCTGATCCTAAAATGACCCTCTGCCTCCTCCTCTCTCTTTCCCCAAGCCCTCTTTCCCTCACCTCTGAATGCTCATCCTCCCTTTACACCTGGCATTTTGATATCATAGCTGTCATAACAAACTCCTTTATTCTTACTTCTGTCTTCTCATGGGGTGCACAGAGCCACCGCCCCCACTTTCTCTATAGCAGGTGTCTGCCAGTGACTTCCCTGATGCCAACCCAATACAGGAATGATACAAAAGAAGTCTCTGTTTCATTCAGGACAAAGTCATAACAACATGCTACACTGGCAATCAATCTCACCACTCTGCCACCTTTACCCACTCTAAAACTGCCTCCTCATCAACTGCCCTGAAGGGAGACCCATTGACTTCATTATCCAACCACTCATAAGAATTCATCACCCCTAGGGTCAGCATGAACAAAAATAACTGTCATTTCTTATCATTAACAAAAGGCTGGTATGTTAGGTCGGCAGGCTCCCAAAATGGAGTCACCAAGGACAGCAGGAGGGTGACAGAGACACAGGAAGTAGGCTATCCACATTCCTCAAGAAACCACCCAGCCATTACCCCTTCCTTGCCTAACAATGTCCCAGGTCTAAGTTTCCTGCCCCCTATCTCCCAGGTCACCTGGTCACTTCTGGTTTCACACCCTAACTATTTGAAATGGCTAATATAAAGAACAAAGGAGGGCTGGAGAGATGGCTTAGTGGTTAAGCTCTTGCCTGTGAAGCCTAAGGACCCTGGTTCAAGGCTCGGTTCCCCAGGTCCCACGTTAGCCAGATGCACAAGGGGGCGCACGCATCTGGAGTCCATTTGCAGAGGCTGGAAGCCCTGGTGCACCCATTCCCTCTCTCTCCCTCTATCTGTCTCTCTCTGTGTTTGTCGCTCTCAAATAAATAAATAAATAATTTAAAAAAAAAATAAAGAACAAAGGAGTTCTTTTCCATTACTCACCTTCCCCACAACTGAAGAGCCCTGTGTAGCCCACTATCTGGAATCTCAAGATGGCTGTGTTCCACTCTTGAGAGGCAGTCCTGGCAGCTTGTGCTTTTCCTGAGTAAAAGCTTCCATCTTTGCCTCAGAGTGGTTTTTGTGATCTTGGTCATTCCTGAGCCTTACACAGTCTAGATCAACTTAAGATAGTTCCAAAATACCAAGTCTCCTCTGAGATTTAGGATTTTCTCTTAGCTGTGAGTCCTGTAAAATCAAACAAGTTAAATACTTTTAACATAGTAAAGCACATTTTCAACTGGTATATGACATAGCAAGGAGAGACTAGAACAATGTAAACTTAACTATCATCAAGCAAACATTAAACTTCTGCAGTTCAAATCTAATATAATCAGAAACTGATATACTCCAGATTTTCCAATTCCACTCTTCCAGCTGGGCAGAGTAGCCAGGGAACACTTCCATCTCAGGCTAACAGTGTACTCCATGGTAGGCCTTGCAAAGTCCTGGTGTATCCAAAACATCTTTGGGTCTCCATGGAAACCACTGTCCATCTTCCAAAGGCTCTTCCAACCTATCAGGGTCATCATGCCCTGCCTCATGCTGCATCTCTGTAGCAGCTCCTGGAACCAAGTGAAATTCACTACCACTCCATGCATTTTTCATGCTTCAAAAACCAGTGTCGGGTGTGTAGGACACAGCCATATTCTTAACTCAGGGACCAAATAAATCATAACCTTCAAAAGTGGTTCCTTCTCCAGTCAACTCTTTCCAAAAAGACTGCATTTCTATCATAGTCTTTCCTCAAGCATCATCTCCATTGTTTTAATGTAAAGCAGTTGGGCCTTCTTCCTTAACATTGCTAATGTGTTTCATAATAGTGGCTTCAACAACCTAAAACCCATCTCAGTGCCTGTAATTTTAACTTGCTTGAGGTTTTCCAACTTAAAACCTTAAATCTCTCAGTGTAATATCTTTAGCTAATCACATCAGTCCATTACAAATTTAACCTTGATCACACTCTCTGGACCTGGGCAGCAGGATACAGCCAGTCCTTATGCCAATAGTCCAGTTCCATCAAAGTCTTCTGCAGTCTTTTCTTCCCCTTAGAAAGCTCATAAGCCAAGCCTTGAAATTCAATACTCTTTGCACTTAGCATTTTCAAACTCTCCCAAGAATAGCTCATACTACTGGACTTACCATTCCAGAAGGCATCTTCAGTTGCAAGCACACAGTCCATTCCCATTGCTCCAAAACAAAAGTTCCAAAAGATCAAAATCCGCATGGTCAGTTTCATCTCACCCCCCATTCTGGTACCATTTTCTTTAGCAGACAACTTCAGGTTCACTGTGATGAACTTCCAGACCAGGCACAGTTATGGAAGGAAAAGATTTATTGAAGCTTACAGGTCCAGGAGAAGTTCCATAATGGCAGAAGAAGGTAGCTGTTATAGTTAAGGTGTTGTCAACTTGATCTGTTTAGTAACCCACAGGCTGCTTCTAGGAAGGATCAACTAAAGGAGGAGGACTTTCTCCCAGGGTGAGCCCTTCCCCCAGAATGGGCATCCCCGCTCAGAGAGGGACTTGATATAAGGAAGCTCTGGGTAGAAGAGTTCCCTTTTCCTTCCTTCCTTCCACTTGGCTGCAGGAGCTGCTCCCTACCTTCTAGCATGGATTGAAGACCAGTACGGACTAAAGACCAACATCAACTAAAGGCCCACGTGGATCGAAACCAGTGGCTCCTCAGGAAGCCTCCAGGCTTTCCGGCACCATCTGCAGCGCCGGGTCGGAACTGCTGAGGCATCTGGCCACGTGGACTGAGCAGCTACCAGGTTCGGTGATTCTCGGGCCTGCAACTGCTATTGGACTACTGTAAACTAATCCAATAAATTCCCTTTTTAAAATAATTCATTCGAGCAATTCTGTTCCTCTAGAGAACCCTGACTAATACAGTAGCCTTCTTTCACAGGACCAAACACAGAGAGAAAAAAAAATGATTATGGCTATTTTTAAACAAGTTAAGGCTACATTAGGATAAACTTTAACCAAGTGTGGCAGACAGCTTTATGTTGCTAGGATGACCATACAATCCAGGTAATTTAGGAGGAAAGGGATTATTTCAGCTACATATCCAGGGGGAAGTTCCAACGATGGTGGAAGAAACTGGCTCCCATTCATAAATCCAAGCAGAGAGAAAAACCACCTGCAGCCAGCAAACACCAGAAGCAGCAAACACAAAAACTAGCAGCAAACAGGACCCCAGCCAGAGCTTACACTACATTCTCCATATTTGGGATAGAAACCAGACTTTCCCCTGTCCAGGCATCCCTCAGCTTCAAGTTCCTTCAGTCCCATGCAAAATAACGATTCACCACCTCACTTCTACACTACCAAGTGAATAGTTAGCTAGTTGTCTTCCCTCCTCCACTGTAACGATCACCTCACAAATCCCATTTTCACAGCTTCTAAAATTTAATCTGATGTTACTTCCACAAACACTGGGCTTCTTACCATAGCATTCCACCTGACAATCTTCATCTCTTCCCACCCAATAGATGTCAAATGGCCCAAACACATGAGATACTTTTAAGCATTCTCTCCATCTAAAAGGTTCCTAACCTGCATGCCTGAGGAGGCTCACATTTTCCCAATATTCTGCAGTGAAATAACCAAATATCCACACATCTGCAAAATGCCTCAGTACCCTAAAGGAAGAGTTAATGCTTCTTCTCTTGGTAAGGTTGCTTGCTTTTTAACATACTTACTCTAGATTTTCAAGTTACATTGTAATTCTTAGGTATTAATGTTACCCACAAGTACGTCAGATACTTTAATTCCCAAGGACAGAGAAAGCAAAACCAATAACCATAACAGCCTACCACAAACAAAATTTATTTTTCTTTGTTGATTATGCTTTGTGAAATACACTTGTATCATTCTTCATAATACACATTTATATTGAAATACCCTGGCTTACTATTCATAAGTTAAATTTTAACTATCCTAGAATGCTATCCTAAGAAATCATTGCTCTTTTAAAATATTTGGTGCATGGTGAGCAGTGCATTTGTTTTTATACTAAATTCTAAAGGTGAGTTATAACTCAACAGTGGAGCACTTTCTTATCACACATGAGGCCCTAGGTTCTATCCCTATGACAGAATGGAAGGGAGGGAGAAAGGAAGATGGGAGGGAGGAAATTAGAAAAGATTACAAAAACAAACTAGAGAGGGAACAGGGAAATATGTATTTATAAACAATTTCTTCTAAACTGTTTCAAAGAATAAGGTTAATCCTTTTTTTTTTTCTTCAGAGGTTTTCATGTATTTAAATGAACACTGTATATAAAACATATCCTACAACTCAACTAGATCAAAAACAACTATTTAGCAGTCAAGACACTGAAAATGTAAAAAAAAAAAAAATCTATATATGTTAATAGTAATCAGATTTCTAAAGTACAGATTGGAAAAACTGGTTATTTTAAAATAATTTTAAATATTTTAAATTAAAGTTGATATGAAATGTTTTAGTTCTCCTAGAACAAAAAGGAAGTTGCATATACACCAGGAAAAAAAAATATATGTCAGGATTCTCAGATTCATGGAAGAAAATTTTGTCAAATAGAAAATACCATAGATTTCATACTAATTTTAAATTTATAAGTTTTCAGCTTTAAGTATCAGCTAAAAGCATGCAGTATGAATCTGTTAATTTTTCAGTTTTTTTGTTTTTTGTTTGTCAGTTCATTGGTTATACAGGAATATTTAGGATGTTATAAATTATGGTTTTATAGGTTAATACTTCTGTAATAACTTGGTATAATTCAAATTTTCCTTTCAATATACTAAACAAAATGTTGGTTTGGGGCTACCATATGGGTACCCAGTTGTAAATATACATGAACTGTCTTACATGTGTTTCATTAATACATAGGTGACTGAAGCCTTGTTTTGTTTTGTTTTTGGAGTTGTTTCAAGATAGGGTCTCACTCTAGTTCAGGCTGATTTGGAATTCACTATGCTAGTCTCAGGGTGGCCTTGAACTCAGAGCAATCCTCCTCTCTCTGCTTCTCAAGTGCTGAGCTTAAAGGTGTGTGCTACCACACCCAGCTATGACTACAACATTTTATGGGCCTCAATATGAATTATATTTCCAATATTATGACCTAAAAAGTAGAACATGTTACTTTACATAGAGTCCCTTTTTATCAAAATTAAGAAATCCCCTAGCAACACACTTCTTTTAGTATGCATTTAAAACCTTTTGATAATGTAGTTTTTCTTAAAATATCCTAGTTGTAATTGAATAGTGACTAGATTTTGAATATTAAAAAGATCTACTTTTGGCAAAATCAAAGTAAAATTGCAGACAAATATTCTCAAAAGAGAACTCTAAATATCAACAGTCAAAATGTAAATATTCAAAATTCAGAATCCAGTAGAATCTCTGCCATGGAAATATAAAAGATCAATCAAGTATTTAATATGTCTTTATTTAATTCTTCTCATCAATTGCTAGATTTTTGGTACAAGTATTTTTTTCAAGCATAGATGCACATTCATATACAAAGATTCTAAAGACTTCAATTTTCTAAATAAAATGACATTTTGTGAAATAGATATTAATATTTTAAGGAAAAATTACTCTTAAAACTCTGGAATTAGAAAGATGGCTCAGTGTGTATAGCATCTGCTATTCAAGTTTGACAACTAGGTTTCTGATCCAGAGGACCCACAGAGAGCCTGACACAGCAGTGGGCATCTTTAATCCAGGCCATTCTATTATGAGATGGGAGATGGAGAGGAGAATCCAAGAAGCCTTTAGCAAGCTAGCTCCTGGCATATGCAGCGCTCATCAACAAAAGATCTTGCCTCAAAGTGGAAAGCAATGAACTACACTAGAATTGTCTCTGACTTGCACTTGTGTTCAATGGAACATGGGCATACACACTCACACACATGAACATGCATTCACATGTTTTTGAAAAGTTTTGTGACTTCATGCCAAATTGTCCTATACAATATCAACCATTTATAGTACTTAAGCAATTATAGTTGAGGGTATTTTTTCTCTATCCACAGCCAATTAGAACTTTATCAATTTTTAAATCATTACAATAGAAGAGGAAATACTTCAGTATTTCATTAGCCTAAAAGTACTGATGAAAAGCACTAATGAATATTATTTTTCATCTGTTTATATTTTCTTCTTTTCTTTATTCTATGTTAGATGACATACTTTTTATACCCAGCATCCAGCTGATATTGAAGGTAGAGAAAGGACATACTGAGAAACAGAACACAGAGTATGAAACTGTAAGGCAGCAAAAGTTCCCTTACAGAGTAGTCGGTAGTACCAAGGATGCACAGGTGTCTTCTGCATCAGAATAGTAATTTAATTTTCATATTGGACCTAAAACTCACAATCTTTGCTCTGGCAGATTGCCACAAATGAAACATTATACATAAAACTTCAAGCATGCCTCTACAAGGAACAAGGCAGGCTTTAGGTAGCTCCATTGTTCTTTGAAAAATTAGAGTTGTTTTGTTATAAATTAAAATGAAGAAAATTTCTGCTAAGTTATCAGTCCTGCCCACATTTGTGCAAGGGTGAGTCCTTTGTAGTCTAGCCTACCATTTATTTTCCTAAGAACACAACTCTAATTTTCTTTGAGAAATGACGCTTCCTGCCATATTCTGTACACTTTGGTTGTAACCAAAACTTAGTCAGAGAAACCATCTCTCATTTCTGTGATGGGTCCAAAATGAGGGCATTATCTAGTGAAAGCAAATTAGAGCTTATCACATTATGCTGCTGGGAAGCCATGCTTCTTTGCAGAAGGCTGTGATGCATTCCTGAAATTGGCCACAAGACCCTTACCACCTTGAGAAAGAGACTTTTTCTGAAAATAAAGCCAACAAATTAGGAAGCAGAATGGAGAGATAAAATTTCAAATGTGGTAATTTAAACCAGTCAATCCAGCTATGCAGATACAGTTAAATGAACAAGTATGGGCTCCCTTTCATAACAGTTAATTTGTTTTTTTAAAAGATACTGAGAGATTTCTCAGAACTGCAATCATTTTTCTTTGTGAGTGCATTATTTTCATTTATTTTATTCATGCTTAACATTGAAAACTTGAGTACTTTAGTAGGAATACTATCTTATTAACATTGTTCTTTTAACTGTGGTTATAGCATTTGGTCATAAGGTTTTGATGATTTTACATATTTTCTACATATTTGTTTGTTTGTTCGTTTTCAGTGTGTATTTATGGTGACACCAGGGTCTCTAGCCGCTACAAACTGATACCAGTCTGGCTTTACATGGATAGCTTGGCAAATGGCTCCAGGCAGGCAGTCTTTCACAAACAAGCATCTGTAATTACCGAACCATCGCCCCAGATCCTGATTTTACATTAAGTAATGGATTCCATCCTGCAAATTCTTTTTCTCAGGGAACTCAGGGAATGTAAAAATCATACTAAACTTCTCACTTTGTTCATTGTTAAAAAAAAAAAAAATCCTCAACTAAAAAGATGTTAAATTCCCCAGTTTGTATGAATCTCTCTTTTGTTTAATGGTTTTATCTTCTAATATAAAACCACATTCACTTGATTACCTATCTTTGCCAGACTTTAGTGTCTTTTTATCTCTTCAAAACATTCCTGGCTGTTCTTTCATGGTGAATTATCATGGAACTTTGTAAAAATTTTAAATCATTTTATGATTCCCCTAAATAATATTTGGACTTTATTTTAGTTATGTTAAATATATAAATCAGCTAATTAGGATCTTCACTGTAGAGAACTTTACTATTTGAAGAATATAGCACATCTTGTGTGTTTTTCATTATCCCCAGTGTTATTTTAGAGTACTTCACAGAGATTCTGTATATTGTCTTTGAATGTTTCCTTTAAGAATTTTGAATAGTATTACTTTAAAATTATCTTTCTTTTTCACTAAAATTCCCTTTTACTTTTGGCATATTAGTGTACATATTTGTGGGTACAATGTGATATTCCAATACATGTATGTAATAGCTAGTGATCTGTAAGGATACTTGCCACATACATTTCTTTAAAGATTTATTCTTTCTTTGGAAATAATCAAAATTATCTTGATTAGCTACCATGAAATATGTACTTTTTATCAACCAGTTATTCTACAGAGCTATGGGATATTAGATTTTCCTCCTATCCAGATGAGCCATATTAACCTTTCACTCTCCATTCCACTTCCTGTGTACTCTTCCCAGTATAATATTTTTCTTTATAGATTTATTTTTTTTAATTAATTAATTTATTTATTTGAGAGCGACAGACACAGAGAGAAAGACACAGGGGCTGGAGAGATGGCTTAGTGGTTAAGCGCTTCCTGTGAAGCCTAAGGACCCCGGTTCGAGGCTCGGTTCCCCAGGACCCACGTTAGCCAGATGCCCAAGGGGGCGCACGCGTCTGGAGCTCGTTTGCAGAGGCTGGAAGCCCTGGCGCGCCCATTCTCTCTCTCTCCCTCTATCTGTCTTTCTCTCTGTGTCTGTCGCTCTCAAATAAATTAATTAATTAATTTTTTAAAAAAGGATTTTATATATCAAACATTAGTTATCTCATACTGGTTTTAATAAATCTTATAATTTATTTGTAGAGCTACTGTAAACATTGACTTTTTCTTCTTACTTTCTAGTATTTACGAGTTGTTTGTGATTGCATATATGTTAACAATTTAACATTTACAACAAAACATTACATAGTAATGATAGGACATACTTGTGTTATTCATGAAAATGATTTATATTATTACTCTAATTGTACATATTTGTGTGTTTTTGTATATTCAGACACATTAAATTCACGTGATGCACAAAATGATTGACTTGGCAAAAAATAAATAAATAAAAAGACTTAGAGCAAGGTCACAGTATGCTTTTCTGCAGAGGACATTATCAAGCCAAAAGCTGTCTAATACCATGTTCAACTGGAGAACAAATTCACTATTAACTATAATGGAAAGGGATAACTAGTGCCAAAAAAATCAGGCATTCTGATGATATAGATAATTTAGTTTTGTGTCATAAATATTTGACATTTTTAAGAATAAAGATATGCTATCATAACTAAGTATTTGAAAATCAGTTATTTCCAGGAGCAACATTTGACTGTTGTTCACTGTCCATATGCATCACAGGCTGCTGAGACTCTGCTGCTGTGTGCTATTATTACTTCAGGCTGATGAAGCTTGGGGGTGTGGCAAATCAGCCATTGTTTCTGAAAACCAAAATAGGTCAGCAAAATTTCACATGGAAAGCAGTCATGTAGCCAAAAGTGTCAGTAAGGTCTGAAATTGAAATGCTTTCCTAGAATGGGATAGAAATAGTGACTAATTGAACTCTAGCAGCTAATTTATTAAATATAAATACATTCCCACCAGTAGTATACAGTAGCTCCTTTCATCCACATTTCAGCCACATCCACATCTCACATCCTGGTCTTTGGTCATGTTTTATAAAGGCCATTCTCACTCAGATGGGATGGCATCTCTTGGTTTTAATTTGCATTTCCCTGATGATCAGTGGTTTGAACACTTCATCTCTTTGTTCAAAGAGGTCAGGCACATAGCTGTGTGGTAAACTGTTCTTAGGATTGCCTCCATTGAACCAGAACACTTCCCTCAAGGTTATTCTCCTTCTGTAGCTGCCAAATGAAGGTGTATGTGAATGTCAATGTAAGGAAGAAAAATAATAAAATGGAGGCCCAGCTTAGGCCACATCAATAGGCTGATTTTCGCTCAGAGCTTTTTGCAGGAGCAGCCAAGAAACATAGATGGCTGGCTGCACAACATCATCTCCTGTGTCATTCAGATCTAACTTGCTGCTTCTCTTGCAGAAACTTCTTAACAAGTATACCATAGACTAATTTCTAGAGTCTGCCTTCAAGTGAATGCAATCAAAACTTCCTCTAATTTTATTTCTGTTTGCATGGGGGAAAATGTAAGCTATCTAAATATCAACATTCACAAGTAGAATGAAATTGCAATCAAATTTCAAATTTTTAACTTGATTTTCTCAGAAAATCAAAAACAACATGATTATGAATAAATATTAATTACTATTTTAGCACATGAATTTATTGTATCAATTATATTTTGTCTAATTTAATTCCAGATACTATTTAATTTTGCATATTCACTCTATATTGGGGTTAAATTTGCATGAATTAGTGACGGCTGTATTGTTCTGAGGAATAATTTTTTACTGTAACACTGGCCAAATTGCTCAAAAATATCCAATAGAATGAAGAGTGGCATTGCCAAGTAAATACATTTGAAGAGAAAAATGAAGTGGATGAGTCAGAAAAATACCAGGGAAGGTCTGGTTTTATTTTGGTAGTGTGATAGTAACATGAATCTTTGAAGAGCACTGACTTTTAAAAACAATTAAATAACCAAGGAGGATTCACTTCTAAATTTATTAGGGTCTTCTCAGTAAGCGCACTAAATTTTATGTAGAAGTATGCCCTACAGACTTTGAGTGGTTGCATTATTTCTATAAATGACCACAATACTACATATAGCTTTATTAATTCCTTTGAATATTGAAATGATTATAAGGCAAAGTGTTTGTTTTATTCAGGAACATGTAATGCAAGTATGCATTACTTTGAAAATATCCAAATTAAAGTAGGCACTATTTATATGCTATTCCAATTTCCATAAATTTAGTTTTTTTACTCATTCCTTTTTGTAGTAATTGGCATAACTCTGGGAAATTTCAAATCAAAATTAATGGCCAACTTTTTTCAAATTAATTGCACTGCTTCTACTAAACCATTCTCCACAAAATATATGAATGGTATTTTTATGCCAAGAATACAAAGATAAGATTATATGTTGTATGGTAATGCTGTCAACTGGATTAAAAAAAAAAAAAACTTTCAGGCTAATTTAGAAGATGGAAGGTTTTGTTTCTAAATTACAGGTGCAAATAATTAAAAGAAAAAAATTATTGGATTTTTATTTTAGTTTTCAATGTTTCCCTAATAAAAAGCTCATTACAAAAAGTCATATGTTTTACTTTCCATAACTCTTTTAAAATAGTCAATCTGGAAATATCTTTGAATGCTTATTTAAAAATTTAAGCATATGGGAATGGAAGTAGAAATTGGCTTCATTGCATATTAATTTTTTGCACTACTGAAAAATATAAATCCTTACTTTAAAATTTTATAATTGAGCCACACATGTCTCCATGCTTTAACAATATAGATAGATGATAGGGAAAGTGACTCTGTATGTATATATGCAATGAGAACATTATCAAAACATTGAAATTTGATACATATACATACTTTCCCAAATCCATTTATTTCTAATAACTATGTATTCTCCAACAGGTATCAAATGCTATTTTTTTCTTTTCTACTTACTATTATTAGTAGAATTACATTGCAGTATTTTTCAATAAAGTTTAATGGCCAGGCACATTTTTGAAGATAGGATTAATTCTTTGTCAAGTAAGGGGAAAGTAAGTTAACTATTTTAATAATTGCACAACAGATTACTTTCAGGGACTTGGAAGATGACTCATCTAAAAATACCTTACTATTGCTGAGAAAGCTGGTGAATTCTATTATTCATAGAACACACAGCAACACACACAGAAAGAAGGCTAAGTTCTGGAAACAGCTACAGCAAGATTTGCACGTTCTGAGTTATGCAAGCTTGTGGAAATTTCCTATCTGCCATTGTTTATCAAGAACATTATTATGGGCAATAATGATTAAAAAAACATACCAGAGGAATTTGTTACTAAGTTTAAAAATCATAACATATGCACCTGGCCAATTGAGTCATTCATAATTATAAGTCTGTTTTTATTTTTATTTGTATTCTCTTTGCTTTCTCCTTTTCCCTGGTTACTATTGTATTAGTGGTTAAAAGTTCTAGGTTAGAACACTGGGAGACTGAGAGGGAGTTAACTTTCTCCCTAGCTAGCTCCCATAGCACTGGAAAATGTTATGGGTCTGCTGGGAGATAATAGTCACAATGGTATAATTAAGCAAAGGATCCTGCAAGCTATGAAAGCATCTATTCTGGCAAGAAAACAAACCTGTGCAATAGCAGCACACAGCACACAGGTAACCAACTGCTTTCAGAATGGACATGAGGCCATTCTGAAAACTCATACCTGGTGCTTGAAACCAAGTCCAAATCCCATAGACAGGAAACTCATAGACTCCAGATGGAACCTCCACTGCTTTTTGGCTACGAAGAGTTGGCACACACATCAAAATGTCTCTCAAGAGCCAGGCGTGGTGGCACATGCCTTTAATCCCAGCATTCAGGAGGCAGAAGTAAGAGGATTGCTTTGAGTTCAAGGCTACCCTGAGACTACATAGTGAATTCTAGGTCCGCCTGAGCTAGATTAAACTACCTCTGGGGGGGGGCAGGGAAGCCTCTCAAATAACTACAATTATCCTTTTTAATTAAGATGCTTTCACTTGGGGTTGTATGATCTGCTCTATTTTACAGATGGCACAGAATACTGAGAAGATGAGAAGATTCAAGGATAATCAGTATGCCAAGAAAAAATAGCCATACACTTACAGACACATGTTATTCTATCAAGCTGCCTGGACCCTGGGAAAATGGAAAAGGAAACAGCACTTCTCTCACTGCTAGCCTGACATGCAGCTCAGGCGAGATGGTAACAAGTATAACTCAAAACTCATCAAAACAGAAATCTAGAGGCATCAGAGAGCTCAACACTAAATCAGACTACTAACACATCTATCAAGGCTCAAGAACATTGCTGAAGAGGAATGGATTGTTAAGAGTCACAGGGTAGGAAGGAATCCTTAGCATACCCCCATGACACACATGCACAGAAGCCTTAATGAGCCCACAGTGAATACCAATAACCCTACCAAGGAGGGGCCTCATTGGAATGGGGATGGGGAGAAGGGATATAAGAATATAGCCTTACTAAAAATAAGACAATTTTCTGGGTTAGAAAATTTGGATTTAAGTATGCTTCTGGCATTTAACCATTGTACTAACTTGCAATATTTTCAACTTATGCTTTAGTGAGTTCAACTACAAATTAAGATGACAATATCATCAGTAACTCATAGGGCTTTCCAAGCATAATGTAGGCACTGTCTGATCTGTAGTAAGGGCTTTAAATTTTAGATAATCTCAAGTCTTAAGTGGCAAGAATTCCCTGTAACAAATTATTTGCCATCATCTATTACATGTTGAATAGTGTCTCTCTTTGAAAATCATATCCATCAAGGGCCTGAGAATGTCATGTTATTTAAATGCATCTTTTTGTTGATAGAATTAAGGCAAGGATAGAGTGGCAATTACACTGGATTAAAGCAGCTATAAAACCAATGGGAATGACCTTATCCAAGGGCACAAAGAAAAAAGCAATGTGAATATGGAAGCAGGGATTACAGTAAAATGTCTACAAACCAAAGAGTGCTAACCATGACTGGCCACACCAGAAGCTATAAACAATCATGGCATGTTTTTCCCCTGAAGTCCTGTGAAGAAATTTGCCAAGACCTTGGTTTTGTACTGCTGGCCTCCTGAATTATGAGACAGTACATTACCATTGTTCCAAGCCACCTGCTTTACAGTAACTTGTTATTCTGTCCCTGGGAAAGTAATATACTATCTCATGTACAATACTGAGCAACCTGTAAGATATATACTGTGACTGGGAAATTCACCTCAATTCAGTCATGGTAGAATTTCATGTATACAGATGTAAGAAATTCAATGCAAGATGCAAAAATGCATTGGTGTCTCTATATGTTTATTCTAAGGGTTATGAAAAACTAAAGACTAATGTCAAAAAAGAATCAGTTTCAAATAAGTCATCCTGTCCCTTGGATCCTTCTGGTTCTCACTTGTGATATGTTATAAATATTGTTATTCAGTGTACTAAGTTAAGAAAACTTCCATTTAGAAGTCTAAAATATGGGGCTATATTTACCCTAGAAGAGCTGAAAAGAGCTGGTTTCAGTGGTACACTCCTTTAATTCAGGAGGCAGAGCTGGGAGGATATCCATTAGTTTGAGGCCACTCTAAGACTACACAGTGAATTCCAGGTCAGAGCCTGGGCTAGAGCAAGATCCTACCTCCAAAAAGAAAAAAAAAAAAAAAAAAGCTATAAAGAATTTAATTTGAGAAAATTGACCATTATTTTACATTATTTTAAATATTGTAACCACAGATTAACCACTGGGACCTAATGAAATTACAAAGATTTTGCACCGCAAAGGACACAGTGAAAAAAGCAAGGAGGCAACCTACAGAATGGGAAAAAATCTTCGCCAGCTATATATCTGATAGAGGATTAATATCTAGGATACACAAAGAACTCAAAAAGTTAAATAATAAGGAATCAAACAAGCCAATCAAAAAATGGGCTATGGACATAAATAGAGAGTTCTCAAAGGAAGAAATACGAATGGCATATAAGCATCTAAAAAAATGTTCTACGTCACTAGTCATCAGGGAAATGCAGATTAAAACTACATTGAGATTCCATCTCACTCCTGTCAGATTGGCCACCATCATGAAAACAAATGATCATAAATGTTGGCGGGGATGTGGAAAAAAAGGAACCCTTCTGCACTGCTGGTGGGAATGTAATCTGGTCCAGCCATTGTGGAAAACAGTGTGGAGGTACCTAAAACAGCTAGAGATTGATCTACCATATGACCCAGCTATAGCACTCCTAGGCATATATCCAAAGGACTCATCTCATTTCTTTAGAAGTACATGCTCAACCATGTTTATTGCTGCTCAATTTATAATAGCTGGGAAATGGAACCAGCCTAGATGTCCCTCAACAGATGAGTGGATAATGAAGATGTGGTACATTTATACAATGGAGTTCTACTCAGCGGTAAAGAAAAATGAAGTTATGAAATTTGCAGAAAAATGGATGGACCTGGAAAGTATTATACTAAGTGAGGTAACCCAGGCCCAGAAAGCCAAGCGCCACATGTTCTCTCTCATATGTGGATCCTAGCTACAGATGACTGGGCTTCTGTGTGAGAATGAAAATACTTAGTAGCAGAGGCCAGTAAGTTGAAAAGGAGACATAAAGGGTGGAGAAAGGAAGGGAGGAGAATACTTAATAGGTTGATATTGTATATATGTAATTACAATGATTGTAATGGGGAGGTAATATGATGGAGAATGGAATTTCAAATGGGAAAGTGTGGGGAGGGAGGGAATTACCATGGGATATATTTTATAATCATGGAAAATGTTAATAAAAATTTAAAAAAATAAAAATAAAAAAAAAAGAATTTAATTTGAGAAAATTGACCATTATTTTACATTATTTTAAATATTGTAATTTTTTTAAACAAGATAATTTTTTAAATCATATATAAGTCCTAAAGAATTAACATATGAAATATATATACATATTATACACATATATACATATATATATATACACATACATATAATATTGTGTTTGCAGTTTAAGCATTAAAGATGCTTATATCATCACTTATATCAACACTCCAGAAAAGTTTAGGTACATCATTTCTCCTAATTAAAATATGCAAATTAGATAACCCCATAGGATGCTTGGGAAAACCATCTTTACACCGTTCTGGGTTCTTCTCTCCACTCGCCACAGCCACCTTGCCTCTTGCTTTCTGCTCCACCGGCCTCAGATTCCGTGGGGTCCTGGAATTCTCCCATCTCTTTCACCCGCCGCCTCCTGCATCGGCATCGTAGCCACCACCTCATCAGGCCTGGTGTGGACACCAGCTCTGATACTACCACAATGGATCTACAGGAAAAACAGGAAGTTGTTGAGGAGGCAGAAAATGAAAGAGAAGCCCCTGAGCATGGGAATGCTAATGAGGAAATTAGGGAACAAAAGGCTGACAATGAGGTAGATGATGAAGAAGAAGGTGGGGAGGGAAAAGAGGAAGAAGGTGATGGGGAGGAGAAGGATGGAGATGAAGACGAGGAGGCTGAGACAGCTATGGGGAGGCATGCCGCTGACGAAGAGGATTATGGTATTGATACCAAGAAGCAGAAGACAATTGAGGACAAGACAGAAGAAAATAAAAAAAGTTATTGAAAAAAGACCACTGTGACCTATTCACCTTCCACTTCAGTCTTAGAATCTAACCATGGTCGATTTTGAGTAGAGAGGCAGGCCACCACCACGGGCACTGCCACCAGATGACACACCTTTTCACCACTCCACCAAAACCACAGGGAGAATTTGCAACAATGAGGAGAAAACCAAACTTCCAAGGCCCTGATTTTTTTTTTTTTTTTTTTTTTCTTAAAAGCACTTTAAAAGAAGACAGGCATGGTGGCGCACGCCTTTAATCCAAGCCCTTGGGAGGCAGAGGTAGGAGGATCACCATGAGTTTCAATCCACCCTGAGACTACATAATGAATTCCAGGTCAACCTGGGCTAGAGCAAGACCCTGTTTGAAAAACAAACAAACAAACAAAAAGTACTTTAAAAGGGACAGTTGTTTGCATTTTTATTTACATTTTATATTTTTATACATATTGATAGGGGTCAACCATTTTTAATGATGTCAGGGTGATCAGCATTCTCTGTCCTACTTCTGACTTTGTGGTGAGATCATGGTCATTATCATCTCACAGGAGGAAAAAAAAAATTGTAAAAATAACAAGAAGAATCTTATTCTGAGCATTCCAGTACTTTTTTTGTATATATGTACCCAGCTGTACTATAAGTAGTTGATTTGTATAAAATGGTTAAAAAGTCCAAAGATAAAAGGTTTCTTCTAGGCTGGAGAGATGGCTTAGCGGTGCAGCGCTTGCCTAAGAAGCCTAAGGACCCCGGTTCGAGGCTCAATTCCCCAGGACCCACGTTAGCCAGATGCACGAGGGGGCGCACACATCTGGAGTTCGTTTACAGAGGCTGGAAGCTCTGGCGCGCCCATTCTGTCTCTGTCTCTCTCTCTCTCTCTGCCTCCTTCTCTCTGTTGCTCTCAAATTAAAAAAAAAAAAAAAGGTTTCTTCTTTCCTTTTTGTCTATGTAGTTGCTATTGTTTATTAATTTGTTTGTTTGTTTACTTATTCATTTTTGGCCTCTTTAATATAAGTGTGAAACAATGTCCACCAATAAACTGGAATTTTATTTTGCTGAGTTGTTCTAAAAAAGGATATGAAAATTAAACTACAAAAGATTTTATGGATCAATATGACTCCAATGCTAAACTTTTCATCTAATATTCACTTGAGTATTTTGCATCTTTCGACAAAAATAAAGGTTGAGAAATTCACAGGTATTTTTGCAATTTTACTTTTTTTAAGATTTTATTTTCATTTATTTATTTATTAGAGACAGAGAGAGAGACTGAGAATGGACACACTAAGGACTCTAGCCACTGCAAACGAATTCCAGATGTATGTGCTACCATGTGAATCTGGTTTACGTGGGACCTAGAGAATCAAACCTGAGTCCTTAGGCTTCCACAGGCATGCACCTTAACCACTAAGCCATCTCTCCAGCCTACAAGTACACTTTTTTTTTTTTTTTTTTTTTTTTTTTTTTTTTTGGTTTTTCAAGGTAGGGTCTCACTCTAGCTCAGGCTGACCTGGAATTCACTCTGCATTCTCAGGGTGGCCTCAAACTCACCGTGATCCTCCTACCTCTGCCTCCCAAGTGCTGGGATTAAAGGCATGTGCCACCATGCCTGGCTTACAATTACACTTTTGACACCCATAATATTCTAAGTGCTACATGTAACATTTTAACTTAAGAAAAATTCTTAAACTCCATCATAAAGCAGAAGGATTTAATGGGCTAGGCTTATGAGTGGTTATTACTATAACTGGAAATTAGTTTTGCAAAATTGGAACATGTTAAAATTATGCCAATTAGTTTTCATCTCAATTATAGTCTACTAGAAAAGGGAATTCAAACATCATTTGGACAGCTGTATCTTAATAATAGAGATATGAAATTGTTTGATGGTTTTTCATATGTCACATCTGCTCAAAGACCATATTTGGTTTCTTGCTTGGTAATCAACAAACTGTATGTGTGGTATATTCTTCAATAATATAAAGAAATGGATGGCACTTTAGCACCATTAACTACCATAAATGAGATGAAACTCATCATTTGTATATTTCTTAAAATTTGTATATATACAAATCAATTCTAAATATAAGCAATTAACATGGATATGAACTACAGAGATAGTCTTTGTTAATTATATAAAACAAAATTTACTGTAAATAAATCTTAGAAATGCATCATGACAAAATTGTATAGAAAATGCAAGCAAATATTGAAATGAAATGTGCTCTCTGCAGGTTTAAATTAAAGATTGTATTATTCACAAGCAGGAATCATCATCATGTAGATAGCATCCATTAAGCAGATAAACTAGGAAAAAAGCACAGCTCAATATGCCATTTTTCTGTACATTAAGAGAATAATGATAACCTTGTGTTAGGTCACACAAAGACAGGAATCAATTTTTTTAAAGATGGATAGGCTTTATAAAGGCTGGAGAGACGGCTTAGTGTCTAAGACTCTTGCCTGTGAAGCCTAAGGACCCAGTTTCAATTCACCAAAACCCATACAAGCCAGGTGCACATGGTGGCACATACGTCTGAAGTTCATTCCTAATCGCTAGAGGCCCTGGTGTACCCATTCTTCCTCCCTCTCCCTCCCTCTCTCTCTCTCTCTCTCTCATAAATAAAAATAAAATATTTAAAAGATGGTTAGGCTTTATGAAAGAAGTATTATCTCCACAAAAGTTAAAAAAAAAGTTACACTAAAAACAAGAAAAACTATAACTGTAAAATGCTAGCCTGAATGAACTCACATTACATCATAGAACCTGAATGAATTCATATTATAACATTGCTGTGTATATATTTTTACACTTTAGCATATTTTAATCTATCCCAAAATTTAGAAAACCCCTGACATAACATTTATGTGTCTTTTTCAGCAAATATATGATAAGTATTAGTATCTAATGGTATTCTGGAGATAATTAATACCTGAGAAAATTTTAGGTAGGTGCTCTAATATGATTATCATTTGCCATGGGCAGTCTTGAAGTGAAATAGAATGAGGAATTGATTCATATGCTAGATGGATATAGCTCAGAAAAATCAACAGATCTGGGCTGGAGGGATGGCTTAGCAATTAAGGTGTTTGCCTGCAAAGCCAAAGGACTCAGGTTCAATTCCCCACGACCCACCTTAGCCAGATACACAAAGGGGTGCAAGCATCTGGAGTTTGTTTGCAGTGGCTGGAAGCCCTGGTTCACCCATTCTCTCTCTCACTCTCTCTCTCTTTCTCTCTCTCCCCACTCCCTCTTTTCTGTCAAGTAAATAAATTTTTAAAAATCAACAGATCTTCCTATTCATCTGTTTCTGACTCTGCCAGCAGCTCTGAAGTTAGCCACCAGGTGCAGCACAACTCCTGGACTGCAAGCCCTGCCACCACTTAAAGGACCATCTCAAAACTGAGGCCTAGGCTTGGCAGTTAAGTGCTTGCCTGTGAAACCTAGGGACCCTGGGTGGAGGCTCAATTCCCCAGGACCCAGGTTAAGCAGAGGCACAAGGGGAGTGCATGCATCTGGAGTTCATTTTCAGTAGCTGGAGGCCCTGGTGCGTCCATTCTCTCTCTCTCTCTATCTGCCTCTTTGTCTTTTGCTCTCAAATAAATAAATAAATAAAAATAAACAACAACAACAAAAAAAAAAAAACTGAGGCCCAATAAGTTCTTCCTTTGCCCTCCCCCTGACTACCAGCCACATTTCTTCATCTGAGTTCTTCATCTTCATGCAACTCTCGAAGAATGATCCTGTAACTATGAGACTTGATAGCCCATTAGAAGGCTATTTTCAGCAACAACCTGGTTGTCCTAAAGCTTGCCACATGTCAAAACATGAGGGACTTCTATTTCTCTCTAGTGACTTATGTGCTATGTCAGCTTTACAGGTAATGCAGTCCTTCAATCTCACAAGGACAGAGAAAAAGGTTTCTTACTCTAGCAAGAAAACAGTACTTGGTGTTCAGACACGCCTACATCATGTTAATGTTGCAGTCAAGTTCACAATGCTGGCAGAAATCCCCTGACCAAGAGCAGGTTGGGGGAGGTGCTTATTATGGCTTACAGGCTTGAGGGGAAGCTCCCTGATGACAGGGGGAAATGATGGCATGAGCTGAGGATGGACATCACCTCCTGACCAACATCAGATGGACAACAGCAACAGAAGAGCATGACAACACTGGCAAGCGGAAACTGGCTATAATGCCCATAAGCACAAACCCCCAAATATACTGCCTCCAAAGAGGCATTAGTTCCCAAATCTCCGTCAGCTGAAAACCTAGAATTCAGAACAACTAAGTTTATGGGGGACACCTGAATCAAACCACCACACTTAATGATGATGTTTTTCTATATTTCACACATGAATGTAAGCATTATGAAAACTGGTATTTCATCAGATTTATGCATCATGTGTACTTCAGTCCTAGATTAGAGTGGACACTCAGGAAATTTTTATACATACATACATATGTGTGTGTGTGTGTGTGTGTGTGTGTGTGTGTGTGTATTTCAAGTACCTTATACAAGTTCATTATAGAAATAAAATACTACTTATTTTTACTTAAAAAGAAAATTATTAATTTGAAAATAGTTCAAAATAATCCAAAAGAAATTTTTCACCAAAATTGTGGAGTATCACTAAAGAAACGCTTTAAACAATACTTAGAATTTTAGGACCTGGAGAGTTGACTCTGCAGTTAGAGATCTTGCTTGCAAAGCCTAGGGACCTGGGTTCGATTCTCCAGTACCCATGTAAAGCCAGATGTACAAGGTGGCACATGCATCTGGAGTTCATTTGCAATGGCTAGAGGTCTTGGCATGCCCATTCTCTCTCTATCTGAGTTTCTTTTGCTCTCACTATCAAATAAATAAATGTGATTTTTATAATTTTATAAATGTATGTCAAAAATCTGAAAACTCAAACAAATTCCAAAATCTTAGTCATTCAAATTGAGTAGTTCATGGTAGAAGGTAGTAGAATTATAGAAACAAACAAAATTAAAGATAAGGATCAAGCTTGATGGATAGTCCATGCCTGAAAACCTAGTGATTGAGAAGCAGAGGCATGAGATTAGAAATTATAGTCTGGGTTGGAATGCATAGTTCAAGAATAGCCTGAACTATGCAGTGTGATACTACTTGAAGAAAGCAGGCAAGAAAGAAAGAAAGGGAAGAATAAATGGATAGAGAGAGATAGGGAGGGAGGAAGGGAGGGAGAGAGGGAGGGAGGGAGGGAGGGAGGGAGGGAGGGAGGAAGAAAGGAGAAAACAAAGATAAGGAACAAAAGAAATATATGGCAAGACTAAGAAAAAGATAAGTATAAACATATAGCAATAATAATACAATTTTTTTTAATTTTATTTATTTATTTGAGAGCGATAGACACAGAGAGAAAGACACAGATAGAGGGAGAGAGAGAGAATGGGCACGCCAAGGCTTCCAGCCTCTGCAAACGAACTCCAGATGCGTGCGCCCCCTTGTGCATCTGGCTAACATGGGACCTGGGGAACCAAGCCTTGAACCAGGGTCCTTAGGCTTCACAGGCAAGCGCTTAACCGCTAAGCCATCTCTCCAGCCCAATAATACAATTTTAAACACAGATGATCCAAGCCTATAAGCAACATGGCAAAAGGGAAAAATATATCTTTAGAGACTAGGTAGTAAAATGCTTCAGAATAATATAAAACAATTGGATGCAAATAAATTCAAGAATCTATATCATATAAGTAGAATCCTAGAAAATGTGAAAATACAATATAACACAATAAATAGGGGAAATTTGAGTAGACAAATATCCTTTAGAAAATGTTAAAATTAAGTTTAAAGAAGGCTCCATAACTGACATATTACAAATGAGTTTTTTCAGTAATTTAATAGGCAAATTGTTTCCAACATATTCAGATATTATGAAGAGCTGTAGAAAAAACAAAAGCAATTTAACACACTTTTTCTTTTAAGGTAGAATCTCACCCAAGTCCAGGCTGACCAAGAATTCACTCTAGTCCTAGGCTGGCCTTGAACTCACCATGATACTCTGTGGTGGTTTGATTCAGGTGTCCCCCATAAACCTAGGTGTTCTGAATGCTAGGTTCCCAGCTGATGGATATTTGGGAATTAATGCCTCCTGGAGGGAGTGTATTGTTGGAGGTGGGCTTATGGGCTTTATAGCCAGTTTCCCCATCCCAGTGTTTGGCACACCCTCCTGTTGCTGTGGTCCATCTTCTGTTGGCCAGGGGGTGATGTCCACCCTCTGCTCATGCCATCATTTTCCCCTGCCATCGTGGAGCTTCCCCTCCAGACTGTAAGCCAAATAAACCTCTTTTTCCCAGAAGCTGCTCTTGGGTGATTTCTACCAGCAATGCGAACCGGACTGCAACATCCTCCAACCTCTGTCTTCCAAGTGCTGGGATGAAAGGCAGGTGGTAGTTTGAATTTATGTCTCCCAATAGACTCAAATGTCTTATTAAAGCTGTAACATGGATTTCTAGCCACCTGACTGGAAGAGGTGTCATTGTGGGTAGATCCTAGGGACCAACCCTAAGGTGTTACTGGGGATGGATCTGAATTCCAGCCTGAAGGTATGCAGAGTGTGTCAGCTCTGCTTGGGGTTCCTGGTGTATGCTTGCTTTTTGTGGTATGGAGGTGGGTGGTTTCTTCCCTCTGTGTGTGGATCTGAGAAAGGTGGCTGCTCCTTTTGCCATTATGGAACTTTCCCTGGATCTCTAAGCTTCATATAAACCCTTTCTCCTATAAACTGTCTCTGGTTTGAAGGTTCATCCCAGCAACATTGGAGCCGACTACAATAGCCACCATGCCTTGTTTAAGAAATTTTGAACCTAATTTAACTCTTATATGAAACTGTAAAGGTAAGATTAGAAAATGATGGGTTCTTTTTAGTTAGGAATGTAGATAATGAAATTTTAGATAAAAAACTATAATTAAGTTCAACAGTATCTTAGAAATAATTTATTATCTTTAAGTAGGTAGAATTTACTACATAAACACATTTTCAATATCATCTTAAATTCTGTAGATATAATTTATCATATTAATAAATGAATTTAGAGAAAGAAGATTATTAGCACTTAATTTTAAATTTAAAATGACTACCAAAAATGGGAATGAAACATGTCAATTTTACTTAAAATAATCATTATCCCTAATGTACAACATTTATAATCATTCTCATTAAATATAGGGAACTGAGTAACTGCTATATTTGCATAATAGCACAAGAAAATGGCAAATGTGTACATTAGAGAAGAGAACCAGTAATGTTATTATCACCTACATGGAAAGGATCCACTCCATAAATAATTAATGAACACTCACAAATGGTGACAGGCAGCAGATCATCCTACTAAGATTAATGATTTTCCTCTTGGTAAACAATAGCAACTATGATACTATAATAAGTTAAAAAATATAATCACAATATTAAAAACTATTAAAAGACAATTTACAAAAAAAGAAAAATCTTTATACTTCCTCACAGCTACACATACACTGCCCAAAATGACCAATCATATTGCTGGTGATTGTGTAAATTATATTCCAGATACTGTCACATCATCAATTTAGTGACTGAGCCAGAAAAGACACTGGTCACCTCTGTCAAATAGTCCCATACCATCACTTTCTGAAAAAGTCAGAAAGCCAGAGTTATTTCAGGAGCCATATTAATTAATGATGGCCATAGTTTGTTCTTCTAGTCATTTAGCAACTCTGCTGTTTAGAGGCAAGTTACATTTTATCCAAATGTCTCATCTAGTCAGAACAGCAAGCATAGATAGGGTAGTAACTGCATTGGGGCCAGGTGTATTTCCTTTCAATCTAGTGATGCACAGCCTACATAAACATTACCACCCACACCAACAATAAGTTCTGGTGGATCAAAATCAGGAGAGCCACAATTAACATCCTCCTCTCAAAGGTGGTAGAATATGAAATGCATAGCAGTGATTTATCCATGGAACTTCTGAAATCCACAAGGTGAGAATGCTAGAAGCTGGAAAAATGATAACAAAATTCTCACTTGGATTCACATAGGGACTTGTGCAAGTTTTCATGGTAATGGTGGTTGTGAAAGCTGGATGCACATAGAGGAAATTACTAAAGAAAGTGTGGTGGTTTAATTCAGGTATCTCCTATAAACATATGTGTTCCAAATGCTGGATCCTGATCTGATGGTAATTTGGGAATTGGAACCTTGCTGGAGGTGTGTCATTGGGGTTGGATTTCTGGGTGTTATAGCCACCTTTCTCTTGTCAGTGTTTGGAACACTCTGTTGCTACTGTTGTCCACCTGATTTTAGCCAGAAGGTGATGTCCACTCTCTGCTCATGCCATGGTCTATTCTGCCATCATGGAGCTTACCACCAATTCTGTAAGCGAATATAAACAATTTTCCTCTCATCAGCAGCTTTTGATAAGGTGCTTTCTGCTAGCAACAAGTAAGTGCAACAGAAATGAAAGATAAAACTTAAAGCTGTATATTATGAAATGTGATGTGATAAGGAAATAAATAATGACAGGAGCATAAATATATATGAGAAAATATGGAAATATATAAATATATATGAGAAAATAATGGAAAATTAGTGTGTATTTTCTATAACTAACTAATATAGATGTGCAGAAACACAAAAAGAAAATGTTCAAGTAAGAATAATAATCACAGGGGGCTGTGGATGGATAAAAATAAAACAAGGCAGATTAAAGCAAGAAAGCAGTCTTGGTTGGAGAGATGGTTCAGCAATTAAACATGATTGTTTGCAAAATTGGCTAGCCTAAAGTGGATTCCCCAGTATTCACCTAAACCCAGATGCACAAGGTTCTGTATGCATTTGGAGTTCATTTGAAGCAACACGACATCCTAGCCTGCCTATTTGCGCGCGCTTCGTGTCTCTCTCTCTCTCTCTCTCTCTCTCTCTCTCTCTCTCTCTCTCTCTCTGTGTGTGTGTGTGTGTGTCTCCTTCTTTTACCCCCACTACACATACAAAGAGAAATAAAATTTAAAAGGTAGTCTTGCAGCAATTTACACAGGCAATATTCAATGGGCTCAAGTTCTAATTACTTGAACTCTTAGCAAAAACAAAGTAGTAATAAGCACAGTTTCACACACAAAAAAGCATAAGCAATATAAAGGCTTGTGATAAGTAGTAAAATTAACTTGCAGCAAAGCATAAAACATTTTATATAGATGCCATGATTTTCATTCATCAGTTATTTGCACAACACACTGAGATGAAATGCCTCTCATAGGAGTTTTCCTAATATTTTGAGGGAAATGGATGCAAAAACATAGACTTCTGCCAATAGTATATGGTCACATGCATGCTACAGTGCACAAGTGATTATCAGTACTCTGTCTTTACTGTAGTTTCCTTCTGGCTGCTGGAATAAACACCTAACCATTAGCAGTTTATGGGAGAAAAAGGTTTATTCAGGCTTACAGATCCCAGGGGAAGTTTCATCATGGCAAAAGAAGCTGACTTACTTCAGCATACATCAGCATACATCCATAGCAAGGAGACAGAATCAACACCAGCAAGCACAAGCAGCCAGAGCTCAAGCTATCTGTCTACATACCTAGTAGGTCTAGATTCAAGATCTGTCCCCCTAGCCCGGTGTGGTGGCTCAAACCCTTAATCCCAACACTTAGTAAACTGAGGTAGGAGAATCATCATGAGGTTGAGGCCAGCCTAAGACTACCTAGTTAATTCCAGGTCAGCCTGATCCACAGCAAGACCCTACCTCAAAAAAAGGTATTAAAAAAAAAAAAAAAAAGATGATCTATCCCCTCCCCATCCACAGTGACATAATTTGACCAGCAGGGTTCTGCCTATATACATTTGCATTCAATCCACTACATTCTATCTGTGACCCCCAAACCCATGGTTTACCCTCAGAGCATTGTTTTCATTCATTGTTGCAATGAATGAGTTGGCCCACCCTTGATGGTGGTAATCTTCATAACAATTGTAGCCTAAGTGACCTAAGACTAGCCTCTGTGCCTGAATCTTTAAACTTTATTCAATTTTTCCTGTGAAAAATTGAACATCTTTTATATCTTCCTAATATATATCTTGTTCCAAGCACATCAGTCTATCACTTTTAAACTCAACTTTAATAAAATTCACAAACAGAAGAATGCAGTCAGCCTTTCTGCCACTAGCTCAGTTCTAACAAAATTCTCTCCTTCCTCAAAAGTTAATAAGCCGGACTTCACCATCCAAAAATCTCTCCAAATCAAAGTTCAAAACTCTTCCATATTATTCCTGCAACTATGTTTCATAAGACCAAAACAGCATGGTTAGATTCACAGCATTGACTCCGTTCTTGCCACCAATTTTCTGTTGCACTTACATTTTAGTTGCTGGGGAAAAAAACACCCAAAAAGAAGTAGCATATGGAGGAAAGATTCATGCCAGGCCTTCAGATTCCGTGGGAAGCTTCATCACAGAAGAAGGTAACTCACTTCCTTATACATCCATAGCAGACAGAGAGAATCAACATCAGCAAATGGAATAGCCAAAGCTCAAACTGGCTCTCTACATACCTTTTAGGGCTGGAATTAAGATCTGCCCTCCAGTGACAACCCTCCTTTACATGTTGAAGACTAAATAGGAAGCTTAATCTTAATAATAATAATGAAAAGACCTGAGGCTCTGGGAACATACATTTGCATTCAAACCACCCTAACTTTCTTTGAGCCAGGGTCTCTTGCTGTTGCAAATGTGTTTGGCCCATGAGTGTCTTACTGTGGTTACTTGAGGTTTGAGCCCAGACTGACATATTTTGCAAGCAAGTATCTTTAACCACTTAGCCGTCTCCCCAACCTCCACTACTTTTTTTTTTACAAATAATATTCAACATGTACAATATTTTGTACCATTTTCTACACTGAAAATAAGTTCTACGATTTTCAGTACACTAATTATTTTAGGTATGCATCCTTGTTGCATAGCAGATTCCTTCAAACTGAAATATTTTTTTTCTTGAAGAGAAGAAGGAGAAATTGAAACATCAGGGTGGAAGCTCCACAGTCAATAAGTCTGGGAAAGGGTTGCAAGACATCACCTTAAATCTATATAAAGGCCGCTTGGGCAGGAAAGACTCTGAATAAGCTGCCTGCCAGTGAGAGTGTGCTCAAGAGAATCTCTGGTGGAGCTGCCTGCAGGTTGTTCAGTGAGCTCCAGAGATAAAGGTTCCATAAGTCATCACCTGTGCTGAGGTGAGCTTTCTTGGGATGCATCTGCCTTTGAGTTAAAGAAGTTATAGGGAGGCCATTATTCGTGATGAAATTAGACTTTCGGGGTACAGCTGTGTTTGAGTTATCTATTGCTCCTCTAAGGAATACCTTACCTTGCTCTGTAAGTAACCCCAAAAAGTTCACTGGTTCATCAAAACTGGCTTTGGTGTAATTATCCTTTGGTCTGTTGTTTGTGCCCTCTCTGAGGAAAAGATGCATGTTCATGTCTCCCCAGGAAAAGGTTTCCTGTGACAATCTTGTATGGGTTGTTAGTATTTATCAAGATTTCTTTTTGTTTTGCTTTGTTATTCAAAAGGAAGAAAGTAAAGAACAAAGGAATGAAAGAAGAAAAAAACTGTCATGAGGTCTGGAGTGGCTGCTGGACAGTGTTACAAGGTAGTCCTGTCCCCACCGTGAAAGTCTAAGGTCACTGACCAGGTCATGTCCCACAACACAAGAGATATTTAAAGTAGATATAATTCAATTGCACACGGGAAAACTTGGTTTCAGTGCTATGGTTAGACCTGCCTGCTGGAAAATGTGAAACTACAATTTAAAAAAAAAATGCATGCATAAAAGAAAATTACAGTTATCACTACTCTGTCTCCATCTTCCACTTAGAGCATTTACACACCTTTTCATTAGCATTTCAGTAATACTTTTGAAGTCTACTCTTAATTTTTATCTTTACTCAGTGTTCTAAAATTTACTCTTATTCACTTAATACCAGTTTCATTTCCTCCTTTGGATTAACTTAAAAACCATGTTAAAAACATGTCATTAAGTTTAAATGGAAAACTTTAATAATGTCTAATAATAAACATTTTTTACTTCATTCTTAATTTTTATTTTTTTATTGGCAACTTCCATAATTGTAAACAATATCCCATGGTAATTCCCTCCCTCCCCCTACTTTCCCTTTTGAAATCCTACTCTCCCTTATGTCCCCTTCCACTCTCAATCTCTTTTATTTTGATGTCATGATCTTTTCCTCCTAGTATGATGGTCTTGTGTAGGTAGTATCAGGCACTGTGAGGTCATGGATATCCAGTGCATTTTGTGTTTGGAGGAGCACATTGTAAAGAGTCCTACCCTTCCTTTGGCTCTTATATTCTTTCTGCCACCTCTTCTGCAATGGTCCTTGAGGCTTAGAAGATAAATCCTTTTATAGTTCTATCTGTGTTCACCAAGTAATAAAAAGACAAGACACAATGGTATGAATTTAAGAAATAACACAAAATTAAATATTAAACATAAAGTATATGATTCTTTAATGCTTCAAATGAATTTTTTTCAGTAGAAAGTAAAATTTGATTCCTCTATTGTAGTCCATCTTATGGTGCTATAACAGAATATAAGAGACTGGTATTGAATAGCTACTTCCTGCAAAATGTAACATTCCCTTTAAGAGGGAAAAAAGAGACTCATAAGACTTAACTAATTAACCATGCTTACAAGGCTAAGGAAGCTCAGAAAATTATAGGAGTCACAAAGTCCCAGCATAAGGTTATATAGACATTAAACAATTGCTGAGGAGAAACTTCCATGGGAACTGCCTACAAGGAGATCCATAAACACAGCTTTTACAAAGTAACACCATGCTGGGATGGGCTTCTTAGTAATGCACTTGCCTTTGAAAGTCATCAATGTTCCCATAAGTTGCGATACTAAACTGATGGGTTCATCAAGCTACATTTGTAATCATTATTGTCTGTCTTAATTGCTCTGTGTAAAATGAATGTTGGCTTATGTCTCCACAGGAAACATCACTCAACAACTAGGTAACCAATAAAAACAAATACAATTTTGTTCTCAGAGTTAAGGATAGTAAGAAGTCCAAGATTAAGGAAAGATTCCTTGTCTGGTTTCAAGAAGATGCTTTATTGTCTCGTTCTCCACAGAGAAAGAGTGATATGTCCTCTCAAGGCAGAAGGGAGTGAACCCACATCTGAGAGCTCTTTTCTAAGTGGCATTAATCTCTTCACCTGGAGTTGCTTCTTTCACACCAAGTTGGCCAGAAATCAGTGCTGTGAAACTGGGGAGGATGGAATAGTCCCATCAGTTTTTCTGAGGACAGCTCAGCCAACGAGCTGAGTCCTGAAGAATTAAAGAAACACTATCTTCAGGAAAAATATCAAGGACATAATGGTGCATGTCTGAAACTCTGGTACACAGAAGACAGAGGCAAAAGAATTATAGCAAGTTTGAGGCTGGCCTGACCTACATAATTGAGACCTTGTCCCTTAAAAAATAAAAAGAGGTGTGGACGTTTCATTTTATGTAAAATATTATGAAACATCTAAGACTTATGTAAGAAACGTTAATATGAAACAATATGGGAGGAATAAAGTGGATAATACTTAGGTACAAGACAGGGCCTATTGTGAATATTTTACAGTTTTTCTTTCCAATCATATGTATTTATTACTGAATAAAAATTGCTCTTAGGCTCGAAAAATGGCTTAGTGAATAAGGTGCCTACCTGTGAAGCCTAAGGAACCATTTGATTCCCCAGTGCCCACATAAGCCAGATGCACAAAGAGGCACATGCACCTGGAGTTCATTTGGAGTAGCTGGAGGCCCTGGTACATACATTCTCTCTCTCTCTCCCTCTCTCCCTCTCTCTCTCTCTCTCTCTCTCTCTCTCTCTCTCATCTATCTATCTATCTATCTATCTATCTATCTATCTATCTATCTATCATCATCATCATCATCTATCTGCCTCTTTCTCCTCTTTCAAATAAAAATAAGTAAATAAAATCAATAAAACTTCTAAAATTGCTCTTAATACTTGTAAGCTCTTATTCAAATATAGTATTTTTTTTTCAAATTCAAACTATTAGATAGCAGTGTTACAAAAAGATCATCCTTAAAGAATGTACAATTGTGCAATCATGTGTGGAAACATCTTTAAAACTGTAATTTTTTTTTTCTACTGTAGTAAATACCTGGCTAAAAATGATATTTTATTCATCTCACAATCAATGGCTATTTGTTACTTTTCAACAAGCTGAATTTTCTATGTGGCAGTCATTTGTAAACCTTTGGCTACAGCAGGAAATCCAAACATAGATCTGCCTTTCAAACTGCATTTACTCTCAAAGCAAGACAGAGGAGGTATGTCATGCTCTAAAAACAGAAAGGTGGAGGAGTTTAAACAAAATGACTCTTTCTTCACTGCTATTTCACCTTTAAGTAATCTGAATGACCCATAACATGAGATCAAAGTCAGAGCTTGGAAGCTTACCACACTGTGTTATTCATAGATTCAGTTTACTGTATTAGAACTATGAATGTAAAACCCAAGCAGAGGAATTCACACACTAATTCTCTGTCTCCCTCTCTCTCTCACACACATGCACACACAATGTTAACAGTTGTTTATATATACTTACCATTGATTGCAAAAGAATTACTGATATTATGGAGGATCTAGATATACAATTTTTATAATTGTGGAATCCACCTGATACCATCAAATTACCCTAATGTGAACATCCTATTACAATAAATTTAGGTTGTGTACATATGATTCAAATGAATTTTCATATAAGCAAAGGAAACAAAGAAAGCAAAGGCAAGTATGGAGTGAGGCATTTCTAAATGCCAGTCACAAAATTGGAATATTAAATCAATCAGTTTTATTATTTAATTTTAAGTCATTATAAATGGGATTAAAAAGCATGTTGAAATATCACCCAAAATTTATTTCCTATAATAAGCCTTTTGTCTCACAAGTTCACTTTCATTTTCATTTCAGAAGACAGGAACATTATAGACAAGCTCACTCGATTTTCTCACCAGATGACAATTTATCCATATTGAACACATGATTTTTCCTTTTCAATTAAAATGAAAGAATGTTTCTTCCACTTGTACTCTGGATCTTTTCTCTTCCCACATCTTCAGAAATTCTACTCTGTTTATATTTCTTCCCTTGTAACTTCAAACTCTTTCTGTAGTGGCTTTTTTTTAACACCCTGTCTCAATTCCATACCCCTGATATTTTCCTTACCCACACTGTTTTTGCTTTTCCTATAATAGTCCTTCTGACTTGCTTACACATACTTATCATGCTTGCACACTCATTAACTTCACTCATTCCAGTGAGAATTCTACCCCCACACTCTACTGACATGCTCTAACCAAATTGACAAGAGCTGCTTGGTAAGGTCTATGAGCAAATTGTACATTTTAGTTCAAAAAGATCTTTGGAATAATTTCTTAAAATATTATTTTTTTCCAATCATACTTTAGCCTCCCATAAATGAATCATTATTTTTATTATCTAATGCGTTAATTCCTACTTATCTCCATTTTGAAATTTTTTGATGTTTCTTGAAATTTTAATTCTAATATTTATTCTGCTTTGTCTTTGCATGCGCTACTCCTTATTCAAAGGTGTCAACTACCATATGGAGGTGGTAAGATACAAGATAAAAACCACATGTTGGGTGTAGAGGCACATACCTTTAGTCCCAGCACTTGGGAGGCAGAGGTATGAGGATCACTGTGAGTTCAAGGCCAGGCTGGGACTATGTAGTGAATTCCAAGCCAGCTTGGCCTAGAGCAAGAAGACTCTACCTCAAAAAAAAAAAAAAAAAAAAAAGATAAAACCTCCATGCAAGTCGCTACCATGGGCCCATATTCCATTTATACAAATCTACTAGATATATTCACTTGACTATTAGAAATCTATTATGTTTCTAAAATTGTGAGTCTAAAATGAAATTGGTGTCTCCTACAATTGTGTTTATATTTCCTGAAAGAATCTTTCTCCTATTCATCTAGTCACCTTCAATAGAATGTAAGGTATTACCTTTTCATATTCTCTATCTCTTATTCACCACATCTAATTGTATGTCAAAAGGCAAATTGGTTGTCTGAATAGCTGGACTTTGCTTTCAACCAGCTAGATCCATTGCAACAATTTTTCTAGATTAATCCATGAAAGCTTATTATTATTATTGATTAATGGCCCATTGTTCTGATTTCAGTCCTGTCCATCAAGTCTGCAAGAAATAGCTAAAATGATCCTTCTAAGTCATTAGGAGACCACAGCATCCATCACTGATATGCTTAAAACCTTTAAAGAATACTTAAGGCTATGAAAACGTTCTGAAATTCTTGAAGTATTCAAAGAAATTGGGACTCCTGGGTTGTCTAGTAGTTAGGATTTGGTGCTCTCCTGATGCTCTCAAAGCAATTATCTAAACTGTTTATCCCTCATCCTCTTTCATCCTAATTCTTTTAAACCATATGTTGTTACTATTTTTACTAATAGTAATAGATCCTATCTAAAATCTTCCTGAGGGGGAGAGCTGGAGAAATTGCTCAACGGTTAAAGGTGCTTTCTTACAAAGCCTGATGGCTAGGGTTCAGTTCCCCAGTACCACATAAAGCCAGATGCACAAAGTAGTGCATATGTCTGGAGTTTGCAGGGATAGGAGGCCCTAGTGTACCTATTCGTTCTCACTCTTTCAAAATACATCAATGAATATGTTTTAAAAATAAATTCTTCCTGAAACATTATTTTCTCTTGTTTCCTATCATTGTTGTTTCTGACAACTTTGTCTTCAGCCTTTATACACAGCTGCACCATAGGACACTTTTGTTCATGAGCTCTAGTAGAATCACTGCTAAAGTAGAGATCAAGACTGCCTCTCATTACCTCTTCTATTCTAAATCCTTATATTTAATCTTCACTTTTTTCGTTGTATATTTAGCTGCTTAAGAAAAGAGTTTGGTTTGGAACCAACCTTTAATAACTTAGGACTACAAGCTTATTTATGCAATGACTCCAGGATAATGTCCCTTACAGGTAGGGGTTATGCCCTTCTTCAATTCCTACTTCTTATTGCCAGGAACTTGGCTGAAACTGGGAAAGCCAAACAGCTCTTTTGTTCCAAACTGCCTTTTCTGCCCAAAGTAGCTCAATTTCATACAGTTTTGTTAGGCTTGCCACAATGCTCTCACTATATATTTTTCATAATTATTACTGATTAATTTGACTTTGGGCTTTTTAATCACTGAAATAAATAAGAATTTAAAACATGAAGAAGAGCTGGGTGTGGAAGGACATGCCTGTAGTCACTGGGCTTGGAATGTGCCGAAGGGTGGATCAGCCTTGGTTACATAGTGAATTCAAGGCCAGCCTGGGTTATATAAGAAGAAAAATACAATGAAAACAAAACAAAACAAAAATTTAATTAAATAATAAAGATGACTTCATTTTATACAATGAATTTTATGTTACACTATTATTTCTCCATAATTATTCTTTTTCTTAAGCAAATGGTTCTATGATGCTTTGCCAATCATTACTCTAACCTGTATGTGTATTAGAGAATGTTCACTGTGGTTTTTCTCCTTAGCAGACTGTTGCACATAATACTCAAGAAATATTTACTGAATGTTTATATGATCCAAACAAATATCCATCCCCTAAAGAAAAAAAATCAGACAAATATTAACTTTTTCCCTTAAATGGGGACCATTTGAAAAATATTTAAGTGCTGTGTGCTGATTAGCACAAAACATAAATAACTTATTCTGTGGAGTGTAAAGTCTTGTCACTACCAGAAGAAAAGCCCATCTGTCTTAGCAACACGTCCTCAAATCTAGTTACCTCCTCTGAAGGAGACAAGTCCAGCAGGTTTTCTTAAACTTACACTGTGACCTTCCCTTTGTGGGGTTCAATTTCTTCCTTGGAAAAAGAGAGTTAAACTAAATGACTGTACAGCCTTTTCTACATCTGCTCTGTGGTGATTACATATCCAACATAATCCTCTTAGGCTGTGGTTTAAGGCTCCTCTTTCCTCTTTAACCTCAGGGGAGATGGAGGTCACCATTTCTATATGCTTGACAGCCATTACCAAATTTGTCCTCCAATATTCCAAGGCAACCTGATTAACCCCATTTCCTCCACTGGGTCTCCCACTCCCTTAATTGCATATGCTGAACTGGATTAGGTAATTTATTGTCCCAGGTGAGCAAAAGAGAATCCTGTGTCCTCCATGTGCAACTACTCTGATCATAGAGTATGTAGAGCCATAGTGAGGAGTACAATTGATTCTGTAAGTATGACAATTTTCTGGGAATATTGCTACTAACAGTAATTTTGGGGTTTTTATTTTATATTCTCCATTCTGGTTTAAAATATTTCATCAGTATAGACGCAGTAGTAAATTTTCAACTACTTGTGTTAAGGATGAATGGGCAGAACACATGAGGATAACAATAATGTTCTGGCATGATTTCACCTTAGAAAAAGTTATTCTAATAGCTCCTGGGAAAGACAACCAAAAGAGAGGAAGGGAGGGCAGAATGGAGAAAGGAGAGGAGAATCTAAGCAGAGTTTATCTTTCTGTCCCTGAAGAATGTCTCTGGTACAATAATTACAGGGCCATGACATATTTATTCATGTCTGAGCTGATGAACAGAGACTCTTAGAACCTGACAAGAATATCTCAAAGCAGTAAAGTAATTAATCCAACTAAAACTCATTTAAAATCTCTGCTGTATCAGAGAACAATAGCAGCCTAATTTGTGGGGAAAATTCTCTGTGGTCCAACAGCTCTGGGGTATGTCACACCTCAGATCTGAGAAGGCAGAATATATATACATTTTAATGAATCCAAAATATATCCAATATTCCTTAGAATACATCATTCTCTAGGGCTATTTTCCTCCACTGGGGATGTACCTTTCTCCTATTTGTTTGCACAATTTCATCCACTGAAGGGGCAGAATTTCTTCCTGATACCTGTCCCCCTCAGGCTCCCTAACTAGATCAAAGGGCTATGCTGTGGTTTAAAAGGGAGCCAAATTATTTTCAAAGTAGAGCAAAGGGTACTGTTGGTATAGATAATAAATTTGTTTCTCAGTTAATCCAAGCCATTCCTTTATTACTTTACCCATGGCAAATTAAAATTTGTTCACAGTTAACATTTTGATTTAGTACCTCCAGACCGTCACCCAGAAGCAATCCTTTGGTAGTCATATTTATGTGTGCATAAGCAGTAGGTGTGTCTTCTATTTAATCAGAGCAGTTCAGCAGTAGAAGGGATGGGAAAACAATTAATACAAACTTCCATTACCCCACTAGTAACATGGGAATAATACTAATCTATAACAGATCTAATTTCTGATAGAAATACCTGAATTGACGTACAGCAGCATTGAACCTACTTCATAGAATAATCACTATGTTTTGTCTGTTTTGAGACAGAGCCTCACTCTGTAGATGAGAGCTAGCCAGAAACTCACTATCTATCTCAGGCTGGCCTCAAACTTGCAATGATACTCTGGCTTCAGGCTCCTGAGTACAAGTAACCACTCTTCTGGGTCTCAAAGGACCACTTTGATGATGTTAATGAGGTTTGGCTTGTCAAGTGCCTGCAGCATGTATACATCAGCTTTTGCTAAATACAATGTAAGTAATCATTAGCAAATGTTACTGAATAATGTTGCAATGATGCTGGCATTTGTTGGTGTTCTCAGTGTGCTGATACCTTGTCTAGCACATAGCAGAGTATTTTGTAATGATCCGGTACACAGAATTAGGATGCGTGGAGAGTGTGACAAATTACATATACTTTGACTTAAACTGGATTTACTTTACTAAGAAGTCAGGGACGAGACACTTGTAACCCATGAAACTGCAGCATACTTTTTGCCCCTTTCTGCATATTCTTGTCTTCAAAAACCCAAAGTGGAAAAGCTTCTAGACTTCACAAGGGTAGTACAGTAGTTCCTGTGATGTGAATAAGCTGGGGGGCAAATGGCAGCAGTGAAACTGTCAAGAGATAAGAAGCATAAGATACCCAAGTCTTTTCTAACAATGTGCATGCAGGTGCATGGCCTCTGGTAAAGAAAGGAAGCTTATTTCCCTCCTTCCCAGACAGATGCAGCTGGACCTTGTGTGAAGCAGGTGGAGTCATCCTTGATGCTCTCTAGTCTCAAGCTTCCTCACCGCTCAGTGGTCTTCTTGTTCAGTGGGCTGGAAGGTATTGAGATACAGAATCAACAGAAGGAACTGTTTTAGTCTGCATTGGCTGTAAGAGAGTGACTGAGGCCTTGAGTGAGAACAGAGTGGCCATGCAACATTTGTTATTTGCCCCTAGGCCCTCTGGGATCCCTGAGCTTCCTCCCATGGAAGATAACTTCCACTGTATCCTGGCAACACTGGGGTAAAAAATGGCACTCTGGATCCTTCCTAATATAGAGTGAATTAGAACTGATATCATCATCATCTAGAAACCTACATTTTTTAAACAAATTCCCACAGGGGATTTTACTGCATTGCCCAATATACTAGTGGTACCAGATTCATTCTATGAAATTGCTATGTCTCTAAGTTAAAAATAAAAAATAAAAAAACTGTGAAGTACAGACAGAAGTTTTAGGATATTCTCAACTAAAATTTAAAAAGAAAAAATATTCAGCAAACAAAATGTTGCACACATTTCCTACCAAACCAGATATCCAGAGACACAGAGGCTCCCAAGACCTCATCACTGAAGTAGACCCAAAACAAACCCTTCATGGCTCAGGGAAATTTGTGGAAGACGGGACAGAAAGATCGTTAGAGCCACATGTTGTGTCATTATGTTCAGAGACATTGCCTCTTACCCATAACTTATGGCTAACCTCACAATACATAACCCACATTCCCCAACGAGGAAGGTCCCTGTGGAGTGGGGAGAATTGGGAGGAGGATAATGATGGTACTAACATGTCTGTATACACACTGTGTACATAACTAATAAGAAGAAATGTTGCTTTACAACCCCACTGAGGAAGGCCTCATCAGAATGGAGGTGGAACAAGGGAAAAGATGGTACCAACACATGATTTATCTATACAAAGTATGGTCTTAATTTAAAAAAAAAAATAGTGCTTTAAAACACTTCAATTTAAAAAATATTTTATAGACTCTATTGAACTTCACAATGAAGCAGCATAGGAAAGGCAATGATATCAAGAAAATAAAAATCAGCATAAATAACTTCTATGTAACAAGTTAGTGTTTCATTGCTGTGCCAGCACTTACTTAACACTGAAAGCACATTAAGCAATGTCAGATGTAAAAGGAGCTCTGCAGCTCCATGCCTCTTAAAGTGCTCTGAGAGAAAGCCATAGAGCAATTCTCATTCATATTTAATCCCTGAAGAACACAGTAGCTCATAGGGAAATGGAAATAGAACTAAAATTTGTTTATCATTTGAAACTAACATGATAATAAAATTTAATCTCATTAAAAATCATTTAAATTGCCTATCAAATATCCATTTACAGTTAATTTTCAAGACATTAAATAGTAGTTAAATACTAAGATGAATATCTAAATGCATGTACACACACACAAACAGGGTTACATATACTTCAAAATACCATTGTGCACTAAGATTTTTCCTTGTTATGAAATACCTGAAAAAGAAAACAAACTACAGGGAGGGAAGATATTTTGGGCTCATGATTTCAGTGGTTTAGTCTATAGTTGACTTCCTCCATTGCCCTGGGCACATGGTAAAGAAAGACATAGACACAGCCAGAAATCAGAGAATAAGACCAAGAGGACACAGACAAGATATGTCATTCACAGGAATCAAGTCAATAGGCTACATTCTCCAATGAGGCCCTATCTCCTAATAGCCCACTCACTGTGCACTCTTCAACAAATTAACCCATTCATGAAATCAGTTCCCTTATAATCCAATTACTTCTTGGCTACACTTGTGAACATTGTCTTATGGATGATCAAGCCTTCAGTACACAAGACTAATAAAGACATTTCATATACCAACCACAACACTTTATAACAATTATTTTGATTATTATGATGCATTAAATGTATTTAATTCAATTTAGTAATGTCTCATATAAAGTAGTTAACGTCTGTAACAACTAGGTAGTAGCTACGCTATTCAATATCATAACTGAATCCTAAAATTAACATTAAAAATACATACCACTGGGGCTGGAGAGATGGCTTAGCAGTGAAGGCACTTGCCTGTGAAGCCTGAAGACCCCGATTTTATTCCTCAGTACCCACGTAAGACACATGTACAGTGTGACGCATGTATCTGGACTTTGTTTGCAGTGACTAGAGGTCCTGGTGCATCCATTCTCTCTCACTCTTTCTATTTTATAAAATATTTCAGTTAAAAAGTTCAAATATGAAATATCCTATCTTTCATTCTGCCATTAATAGTTTTGCTGTATTTGTTTCAAATAATTATATAAAAAGAAATGTTTTGGGCTGAAGAGATGTCTTAGCAGTTAAGTGCTTGCCTGTGAAGCCTAAGGACCCCGGTTCAAGGCTCAATTCTCCAGTACCCACGTTAGCCAGATGCACAGGCAGGCACACCCGTTTGGAGTTCATTTGCAGTGGCTGGAAGCCCTTGCGCACCCATTCATTCTCTCTCTCTCTCCCTCTTTCTGTCTCTGTCATTCTCAAGTAAAATAAAAATGAACAAAAAAAAATTAAAAAAAGAAATGTTTTGTGTCTAGTTTAAAGCCTTCTTAATAAATACCTTTTTCTCCCTTTGTTGAAAATCAGTATCACAAGTATTTGTATGTCCACTTATATCTTTAGTGTGCATGTTTATATATCTCTTAAATGTATCTTATTGGACTGCAAATATTTACATAAAAATAATTTTTTACAAGTTTCTTCAATGAAATTTTTGTTTCTGAGGTTTGGCTATGAATGTGTTGAAATCTACTTCATTTCATTTTTTGAAAATATTAAACAAATTAATTTCATGAGCAACTGGTTAATTGATTTGTTATTAATAAGCCACTGAAAGCAATTTCCACCCCCCTCCAAAATACTACTATAAACAACGTGGGACTTGTTTCTGTGCATGTATCATATTTTCTTTATAAAATGATGCATATGCATTTGTCATCTTTCCATTATAGTAGCAAAGTACCTGAAAAAATCAAAGGGTAAAAGATTAATTGTGGTTCACAGTTTCAAAAAGTTCAGTCATGGCCATCTGACCTGGTTTCTTTTGGACCCAAGAGGAGGCAGTACAAACATAAGGTTTTGCAGAGAAAACTCCTAACTTCATGGCCAACAGGGAAGGGATAGAGACAGAAAGAGAGAAAGAGAGAAAGAGGAGATAAGAATGACAAAATATGCCCTTTAAGGCACTTACCTAATAGTATAACTTCTGCCTTCTAATTGGGTTCGATTTCTAGACATTTCCAATAGCCATTCAGCTATGAATTAATCAGCAGATTAATTTATTTAATATGTCAGAGCTTTCTTAATCCAATCACTGTTAGCCCCACATGTATCAGGGGACCAAGCCTTGAAAATATGTGCTTCAGGGAGACATTTCTGATTTAAACCAGAATGGTATTTATACTTTCTTTCTTTTGATTTAAAGTGTATATGCAGGACTTGCAAAAGGATACTTCAAGAGATGTGATTTACATTGAGCACATGTAGGCACTCCTTCTTAGGGCACGTATTATACATCCTGCAGAGTTGCAGCTGCTTCACTGTGCATTGCTCATGCTCTGCAGTGGCTAATGCACTCAGTAGCCATTTGCCCCTTTCCTCACTTAATGATTGATATTATACACCTCAGTGAAAAGACTTTACTACTTTGTATTATCCTAATTGTTACTGAAGAAAAATGTCTTTCCATATATTTATTAGCCAGCCAATACTTTACCAGTGGTATTTACCTTTGGTATTATCCTTTGGTATTTACTTTTTGTATTTCTTTGATGTGGTTCTTTAAATCCTTTATTAGTTGCATATGTGGAATATATCTTCTGAGTGCGGCTTTAGGGATGCTGCTTCCATAGTGAGCTTGCCAACCAGTGCCAGGGTGGAGTCAGACCCTGAGGATATTTCACACCTACTAAAGCAGAGATCCAGAGGCTTCTAAGATCTCATCACTGAAGTAGATTTAAAGCTCATCCCCTAAGTCTCAGAGAATTTTGCAGAAGAAGGAACAGAAAGATTGTAAAAGCCACATAATGGGATACCATGCCCAGAGACATGCCCTCCCCCTATAACTGACTGCTGCTCCCACAATGCACAACCCCATGAGGAATACCAGCAACCCCACTGAGGGGGGTACCCTGCAGAACTGAGGCAGGGAAGAGTAAGAAGATGGAACTAACACATGATGTATCCATACAAAGTATGTTTTTAATTGAAAAATAATAATAAAGTAAATAAACAAAGTGTGGCTTTCATGCTACTGAAAACTCTTTTAACTAAGGCCCATGTGCAGTGTTTGTATACTTGGAACCCATGGGTATTGATGAAGTTCTTACTGGCACCTACCGCCAGCTGTTCCACACTGAGCAGTTCATCACTGGCAAGGAAAATGCTACCAATAACTGTGCCCATGGCCACTGCACCATTGTCAAGGAAATCATTGACCTTTGCTTGGACCAAAATTTCAAGCTGGCTGAACAGTGCACAGTCCTTCTGGGCTTCTTGGTTTTCCAAAGCCTTGTTTGGGAGACTGGCTCTGGATTCACCTCCCTGCTAATGGAATGGTTCTCTGTTGATTATGGCAAGAAGTCCAAGCTGGAGTTCTCCATTTACCCAGACCCCCAGGTTTCCACTGCTGTAGTTGATCCCTACAACTCCATCCTCACCACTCACACCACCCTGGAGCACTCTGATTGTGTATTTATGGTAGACAATGAGGCTATGTATGACATCTCTCATAGAAACCTACACATTGAGCATCCAATGTACATTAACCTGAATTGCCTTATTAGCCAGATAGTGTCTTCCATCACTTCCCTTAGGTTTGATGAAGGCCTGAATGTTGATCTGACAGAATTCCGTACCAGTATGGTGCCCTACCCCCGCATCCACTTACCTCTGGCCACATGTGGCCATCCACATGTGACACATGTGTGTCATCTTCACTGAGAAAGCCTACCATGAGCAGCTTTCTGTAGCAAAACACACCAATGCCTGCTTTGAGCTAGCCAACCAGATGTTGAAATGTCACCCTTGCCATGGTAAATACATGCCTTGCTGCCTGCTATATTGTGGTGATGTGGTTTACAAAGATATCAAGGCTGCCATTACCACCATCAAGACCAAATATAGCAACCAGTTTGTGGACTGGTACCCCACTGCCTTCAAGGCTGCCATTGACTATCAGCCTCCCACTCTGATATCTGATGGAGATCTGGCCAAGGTACAGCAAACTGCATGCATACTGAGTAACACCCATGGCCATTGCAGAGGCCTAGATTCACCTAGACCACAAGTTTGACCTGATGTATGACAAACATGCCTTTTGTGCACTGGTATATGGGTGAGGATATGGAGGAGAGAGTTTTCTGAGGCCCAGAAGGACATGCTGCCCAAGAGAAGGATTATGGGAATGTTGGAGTAGATTCTGTTGAAGAAGGGGGTGAGAACGGAGAGGAGTAATAATTGTTCATTACTCAACTCTAGCATGTCACACTCCCAGAACCTCAGAATGAACATTATCTGATGGGCATCAAGGTTTTTGAGTGCCATCACTCTGATCACTCTGATCATAACTTATCCATGTGGACCTGGAAGGTTCTCCCATGATGTCTCAAAGTAAAAGCTTTAAGAATAAAAGAAAAAGAGAAAAATACAAACTTATAAAACATTTGCTTAGTTTCCAAAATTACCTAAGTACCTATGACTACAACAAAACATAAGAAATATTTGTCACTATTTTCCCAATATAGTTTCTTAGAATCTGACTGATCCCAATACGAGCTTAAGATGAAATTGAAAACAAGTCCATATTTAGATAAACTCTAAACCTGTTATCAAGTTCATTCAAATAAATTATCAAGGATTTACTTGGTTTTAAGTGAGAGAAAGCAATGGCAATGGAAATTATCAAGAGGGCAGTACTTCACAGTGAAGGAGGCCCATAGAGAACCAGGAGATGCTACCCCACATGCCACCTCACCCTGGCACAAGAACAGAATTCTTAGCAGAAATGGAAGTTGTATCTGATGGAGATTGATCTATGGTGATCCCTGCTTCTCACAATCTAGCATGCTATGTGAATGGCCTGACCCAAGTCTGCTGGCTCTGGGATCCACCCTCCAAATCTATAAACCAATAGGGTCTTCCCCTTGCATAGCTGAACTTGATGCTGAAAAAGGCTGTGTTCAGCCTCCTTGTCCTCTCTCTGTGTGATTCTGTCTGGATTCCCTCTCTACTTTGCTCACACGGACACACATGAGTCTGCCTTCAACCTCACCTAGCTGGATGGGGGGGTGGAAAGCATAACACAATTTCTTGGTTTGGGAGAACTTTTCTGCTTGCCTCTGCTTTATGGTTTGGTGTAACTTCTCACTTTGATTGCATGCATAATTTTCCTCTGGTCTCTCAATCTCAATTTCCCTTATACTCTAGATCTATCATGTGGGTGCTCTTATTAGCACCAGGCCTGACACCTGTGTAGTTTCCTTAAACTCAGGGTAACTATAAGTGCAACTCTATTATTCATTTTTCCTCTAAATTTCTTTCTCTCTGCCTTGATATTCTCCCTCCTATTCTGCCTTGAGCCTCACTATTTGACCTTCTAACTTTCTTCCATTGGAAAGCACACAACAGATGCCATGTGTGTTCCTTCTAAATTTCTTTACACAGGTTCCTAAATTCTATACACCATGTGCTTACAGCTTGACTCTAGTCTATCTTTAGAATCCTCAGTTTCTCTGAAGTGAGTTTTCCACATACCTACACCTTTACTCTAGTCTTTAAATGCTTGTCTCTCTTAAATGAGAATTCCACATGCCCTTAGCTCTATTCTACTCTCTCTTTAAAGCCTCAGTTTTTATTAAATCCCAATCTCCCTTTCAATAAATCCCATAATTTGTGATTTCCCTCTAAATAAACTTAATAATTCATAATTTAATCATCTTGAGTCTATCTTTATTAATTTTTTTTATTAAATGTAGGACAGAACCCAAAATTTGGGGTTCATAAATTCTTGGGAACCCCAAAATCTTCATCAATAGGAAGGGTTCAAGCCAGGCTTAATCTTATGGATCTAATTAGTCACTCTAATGACAAACCCAAAGATATAATATCATTTTCATTTTCACACTTAAAAAGCTTTTCATTTACTTTATCCAATACAAAGGTAAGGACTTTGTTCTGTGAATGAAACATATTTTATCCCCTTTTATTTTCTCTAGGGCAGTGTGTTAATATTTCTCTTAACTCTTCATTACTGCATTTGTAAGGAAAATATACCAATGAATGCTTTTAAATTCACAGATTTCATGCACTTGGAAAAGTAAATAAATTATATCTTATAAATTTCACTGAAACATAGGCATACTTGAGTGATTGGCCTCCAAAAAAGATGTGGTCTGTAACTTTTAAATCATACAGAGAAAAATAAGAGATTGTATATACTATTAAAACAAAAAATGGGGTAGATATAGTTCAGTGATATAGTGCTTGTCAATCAAGTTTCAAAACCTGGGTTTAATCCTCAGCAACATATAAGTGAGCAGAGAGTGAAAAGGGAGACAGGGAAAGAGAGAAAGGATGATAGAAAGAAGAAAGAGAAAAAAGAAAGGGAAAAAGGAAGAGAAAGAAAGAGAGAGAGAGAAAGAAAGAAAAAAGAAGGGAGGGAGGAAGTAAGGAAGAAAAGAAAAACAAAAACTGAAAAGAAAAAATATTGAATGTCTCCCTTGATTTGTACAATAAGGATTGTGCTCAGAATCTTTAGTGTATATATCATCATTGAATAGCAAGAGGGAAAGGTAGGTAGCAAATCTAAACAGAAATGTAAATAACAGTGGTATTAATATGCATCCCCATATTCTTTGATAATCCATCAAAAAGCAAAGCTTGTCTACCCCCACCCCTTGAAACTATAGGCCTTGCAGAAGACCATAAGAATTGCAAGGCTAGATTAGAAAAAGCCATGTAACTTCTGGCCTCACTGGAGATACCTGCTCTGTGAGCCTTTGTCTGCAATGTAGAAGAACCACATAAACCATATCAAGTGGAGATAGGCATGCCCAAAGATCTCTCCCTCCCTCTCTCTTTGTAGTCTTTCTCCCTCACACACCAAACACATGCAATAACTCTACCTATTCTCATTCTCTGAATCTACCAGGGAAAGAGGTTGAGCAGTAACTCTGAGCACAGAAAATTAAAAAGAAAAAAAAAAATTCATTGTGAGAAACCTAAATGGTTGCTTTTTCTTTAAGCCATTGTATAAGTATGGTTTACTATATTTATATATGATAAAAATTCATGAAAATTGGACAAAAATCAGAAAATAATAAGCATTGTTTGCACTATTTAGAAGAATGTCTTATAATCTCATACAAGTTACATATCAGTAAAATACTACAAGCATATTAGAGGTAAATGTTGCCTAATGTGTTCATCAGCAATGTAAAAACTAAACTTTTTCTTCCTTAAGTTATTGTTAACAGTAATTGCTACAATTTCAATGTGACCACTTTATTTTGTGCATCTTACTTAATATTACTTGATGTCAAAAAGCAATATTTTTTGCTAAAAAGTTTCTCTTTTGTGAGTCATTCAAATTATTTTCCTAAGAAAATTAAATATATTCTTTTATGGTCTATTGTTTTCAAATATATATGATTACCAGAACCTAATTACATTCAGAAATAATTCTATAACCTGGGCATGGTGGCACACACCTTTAATACCAGCACTCAGGAGGCAGAGGTAGGAGGATTGCCATGAGTTTAAGGCCACCCTGAGATTACAATGTGAATTCCAGGTCTGGGCTATAGTGAAACCATACCTCAGGGGAAAAAAAAAGAAGAAGAAAAGAAAAAAAAAAGAAATAATTCTATAAATCCCTGAAAATTATCTCACTTAATACCATTACTAGGTAGATATTTTATATTAAATAAAAACTGAAGTTTTATCAACTGTTTCAAAATGAATAGCAAATGTACATGTTTTCCTTTACTTGGTGATATACTTCCTAAGTGGGAAAATGTGATTGTGACAAGATTGGATGACAACTCACAAAAATATAAGTGATATGGAGTCATTTGTTTAGTTGTAGGTGTAATATTTTTTTAAGTATTTAGAGCATGTTTCTACTCAAAATAGGAAGCTTCAAATCAGATCAGGAGTTACAGATTTTCTGACACCTTAATGTCCTCAAGCATAGGACTGATTCTTGCCAATGATGTGTCAATGAAATTTCAATGTAAATGTGTAACTTTAAGGATGTCTTATAAATTCAAATTCTAATATTTTACTTTTGCCTTAGGCCATAGTAAAACACCTATAATATTAATATAAGAGTTATGACTATAAATTGATATATTTCATAAGAAGGAAATTTTTAGGAACATATTATGGTAGACCTAAGGCACACCTATCAAGTCTCAGGACATTTTGTAGAAGAGGGTGTGGAAAGAATGCAAGAACCACAGGACAGAAGGGAATATTGAGAGACACTGCCCCCACCAGAATGACTGATTGCTGCTCTCACAACTCATAACCCACAACTCCATGGTAAATACCAGCAATCCCACTAAAAAGGCCCCTCAGTGGATTGGGACAGAGGAGGGAAATGATGGTACCAATATATGACGTGTCCATAAAAATTTCTACTTAACAAAAAAGTAAAGAAAAAAATATTTTTAGGGCTGGGGAGACCTTGCAAAACTTGGCTGCTCTGGGTTCAGTATTCCAAGCCACTCACATAATTACAGATGCACAAAGTGACACATGTCTGGAGGTCATGTGCAGCAGCAAAAGACTCTCGCATGTCCATTCTCTCCCTCTCTCATGCACAAATAAATTCATAAGATAAAATATTTTTAACATTTTAAATAACTTCCTACATTGCAGTTTGTAATGACACAAACATTTGTTTGTCTTTGATATTTCAGGATATATGTTTTCAAGTAAAATTCTTTCCACTAACACATTTTATTTGTATTATATGCTTTTTTAGTTAACTCAGTCTTGCTAAGAACCTAGCTAATAAAATCAAGGTTTTAGAGTTAAGTAGAGTTTTCATGAATCATTTGATGAATCACTTGACATCTGTACAAAGTGATGATATGAGTTTATGAATTTTTTATTTCATAAAAGTGTGATTTAAGTGTTTGACAAATTATAGAGAAGTGATAGAATAAGATGGTTTAAAAACAATACTTTGTTGTCAAATTCACATTTTGAAGTAAAATATAATGTGCCTACAGTAGCTGAAACAGAATTCAGTTTCTGTCTTCCTATAGACTGTTAATAAGTTATATAGTCTAATTATTCAAATTTGTATTGCAATCAGAAGTCCACATGCAAAGCGCCTCTACTAAATCATATCAAATAGATACTGCTTAATGATAACATGCTAACAGAAATATTTTGTGCATGTGAATGTTTGAGACATATCAAACTTGTAAAACTTACAGGTAATACTGTTTAGCAAACACATAAACTCATTTAAATTAAGTCAAAATAAACTAAAAAACAAACTCTATTTGTTAGAAACATCTTAATACATGAAATTTTGTTTAAGTAAGATGTGCTCTTAGATTTAAAGTAAATTTGATATATTCATACATTTCCTAAAAATTCATCTTCTAAAACTTAAGCACAAATCTAAGTCTATAAAAACTATTACATTGCAGAGAGTGGGAAGATGGTAACAGCCAATGAGTGAGTAGAAATACCCTGAGGCACCTTAATTATCCAACAGTGAAAACCAACAACCCCACTGAGAAGAGACCTCAGGGAAAGTGGGACTGGAGAAAAAGGGACATAAGCCTGTATAAAAAATGAAAATAGGGCTGGAGAGATGGCTTAGCAGTTAAGCATTTGCCTGTGAAGCCTAAGGACCCTGGTTCGAGGCTCAGTTCCCCAGGACCTACATTAGCCAGATGCACAAAGGGAGCGCATGCATCTGGAGTTCATTTACAGAGGCTGGAAGCTCTGGCGTGCCCATTCTCTCTCTCTCTCTCTCTCTCTCTCTCTCTCTCTCTCTGCCTCCTTCTCTCTGTCACTCTCAAATAAATAAATAAACAAAAAAATTTTAAAAATGAAAATAATTTAAAAATTATTATATCTTAATTGTGCTTTTACAATTCATTCCATTTTTATTGGTGGCCATTATATGCTACAAAAGTTGGAAAAGTATTTTGTTTGATTTTTAAGTCAGCCTAATCAAGCATGAGTATAAAACAGAAAAAAAATCTGCATTATATATCACTTGCAACTCTTTATGAAACATGCAAAGTATCTCATAGCAGATTATTTAAATAGTTAGACATATACAGAACATTTATCTGGTTTAATATAGTTCATAGTATTTCTCACCATGTTCTAATATTACATTGAAAAAATGATTATTCAGCTATGCATGTGTTTAAAGAGTGAGTTGTGCATTTCAAATAGTAAACTATGAGGCTTGTGAATTATACTGCAATAAAGTTGCTTCACAATTTTTCTATTGTCTGATATGTCACACCCAACTGCCTTTGAAACCCATGTTCTTTCTCATTCCTATGATTTATTTCCCCACTTGTATACTTCCTGCATTGCAAATATCTTTATTATAAATGATTAAGACACTTTTTATGATTATCTATTTAATTTCTGCCATCCTTACCAAAGTTTATGTGAGAATTTGACAGTGGAGATCATGGTTTATTTTAAGTTCTTAATATTTAAAATGTCTACTGATACATAATAAACATTGGTTGAACTAATCAACACATAACATGAAGATAAAAACAGAAAATATTAAATTTTAACAGTTTTAAAGATGGAAATACAGATTTATTACATTATTCAAACTAAATTTGACCTAAAACTGTTGCCGGACATGCCCGAGCACATCTTGCATCCCAGCACTTGAGATGCAGGGTTAGGAGAGTCTCTGTGAGTTCAAGGCTACTCTGACACTACCTAGTAAATTCCAGGTTAGCTTGAGCTAGAGCAAGACCCTACTTGGAAAAGCCAATAATATTAAGAAGAATAATAAATTGAATTAAATTTAAAACATATACCTGTAGGTCTTTGCTAAATGAACTGAAACCTTTAGATACATCAAAAGAAAACCTAACTAGGACATTTATAACAAACATCTGTGACTAAGCAAGTTGACCTGGAATTCACTATGGAGTCTCAGGGTGGCCTTGAACTCATGGTAATCCTCCTACCTCTGCCTCCCAAGTGCTGGGATTAAAGGTGTGCACCACCATGCCTGATTTACAATACATATTTTAATGTGACACAATTTTGACATGCTTCCTGCTCCAAATTTATTCTAAATGTGTTCTATGGCACCCTGCTAGTGCCACAGTGAAAAGCTGGAAAAACATTTGTAATAATCATGACTGCATCTTCACCCTGCCAACATCTTTTTGATTTCTTTCATGAGAAACCTTTCATTTTTATATGGATAATCCTATATTATCACTCAAAATTGAAAAGGACTATTAGAAAAATAGCAATGTATACATGAAAGCACATACCCAAGAAAACATTTACTAATATGGCTGGGGAGATGGCTTAGGGAATAAAGATGCTTTTAAAACCTTCCAGCCCAAGTTTCAACACCACAACATCCACATAAAGTCAGATGCAAAATTGTTCATGTATCTGCGACTCCAGGGCACCTATGACAATGGCAAACAGAAGCAGGAGAACTTGAAACTAGTGGACAGCAAGAGACTATCTAAAGAAGGTGGAACACTGACAACTCCACTCACTTGCAAATCCACGAACACACAAATAACAAATGTTGCTGTAGGGCTAGAGAGACACCTTAGAGGTTAAGGTGCTTACCAGTAAGCAGAAGTACCCGGGTTTGATTCCTCAGTGTCCACATAAGCCAGATGTGCGAGGTGACACAAGAACAGAAGGTCGCACAGGCGCACAAGGTGGCCCATGTGTCTGGAGTTCAATTATAGTGGCTGGAGGCCCTGACACACCAATTATCTCTCTCTCTCTCTCTTTCTCTCTCTCTCCCTCTCATTAAAAAAAATAAGGCCAGGGCTGGAGGGATGGCTTATTAGTTCAGGCATTTCCCTGCAAAGCAAATAGACCCAGGTTCTATCTCCCAGAACCCACATTAGCCAGATGCACAAGAGTGCGCATGCATCTGGAGTTCATTTGCAGTGGCTGGAGGCCCTGGCATGCCCATTCTCTCTCTCTCTCTGCCTCTCTCTCTCCCTTCTTCCCTCCCTCTTTCCCTACCAAATAAATTAATTAATTAAATAAAACAAATTTTTTAAAAGTAAGGCCAGTCTGTTGTGATTGCTGCAAAAAAAAAATTAAATAAATAAGTTACTGTAGCTATAAAACAAAGCAAATGAATCAATACCACAATAGAGGAACATTTAATAAAAGTATCTTCTTTTTAGTGTAAGATATTAAATATTGAAATGTGCACTATGGATTATTTTCTATTTTGAGACATTATTATGTTTATAATATTTTGATTCACTCAAGCATAGCACTGTACTTGGTAAAACTGAGGTTTGTTTGGAAGAAAGTACATTTAATTTTAAAATTAGCTCTTTAAAAACATGTTTATGAATACTATAATTTCAAATTTTCCCAATATTTAATGTTGTTATTCAATATTTAATTCAATCAGCTGATAAATATATAATATATACATATAATAAATATATATATATATACATATGTATATATATGTATGTGTGTGTGTGTGTGTATATATCTATATATCTTGATTTAATCATCTAGGTAGTAAGATTCTTTTCCAATTGAAAACCAATGATGTTTTACAAAACAAAAAAAATGGTGACTGAAACTTAGTCCACAATGCACATGAAAGAATAGAAAGTACTTTTATTACTTCTTATTCAACTGTAAAATTGTTTAACCTCCCAGGTAAGATAAAATATGCATCTCGAACCTTCACTTGAAATATCAACTGCTTGACATGGATATGTTAATTAGCTACACATTAACATATGAGTGTATCATGTGGAAGATATCAACCCAGATAATCAATAAATGCATAAAAATGTGTTTTAAAAGTTATGTCCCGGGCTGGAGAGATGGCTTAGCGGTTAAGCACTTGCCTGTGAAGCCTAAGGACCCCGGTTAGAGCCTCGGTTCCCCAGGTCCCACGTTAGCCAGATGCACAAGGGGGCGCACATGTCTGGAGTTCGTTTGCAGAGGCTGGAAGCCCTGGCGCACCCATTCTCTCTCTCTCTCCCTCTATCTGTCTTTCTAATCTGAGTCTGTCGCTCTCAAATTAAAAAAAAAAGTTATGTCCCATAAATGTGTATACTAACATTTATATTATCAATATTAAAAAAAATAAATTGATAGAAACTGACTTATTTTTGATTATGTGGTTCATATGAAATATTGTTCCTTAAAATGCCACATTGGGTTATTTCCACTAATACCACAATAGCAAGTACACATAACTTTTCTCAAATTCCTCAGCAAGAGAAAATTCTCAGGAAACAGTTTGGCAGGGGGCTTCTGACTGTGAATCACTGAGAGAAGTTAATTGGCAACAGAAAAGGCAGTTTTCAGTAAATACCCTTCTCCATAGTGAAGGTGTTGAGCAGCAAAATCAAGTTCTTTGAACTTTATTGGCTGTTCAACAAATAGACTTCTCATGGAAATAAATGATCAGTTTTATATCAGCATTAAACCATATTAGTTGTAACTCTGAGGATATGACAAGTTTTACTGACTTACTTTCATGATTAGTTTTATTACTCATTCAAAAAAATATAAATAGTTCACTATTTAAGCAGTTCATTGTTTTGTTAGACAATTGTTGCGTCCGCCTCGACCAGCAAGGAAGACACAACCACCAGTTCTTCTTACAGCAGTTTATTCAGGCAACTTCAAGCTTCATCTCCCCCGAGCCTGGGGTGGGGCTTCCTAATAAGTGCACTCACTCCACCCAATCACTCCAGGCCACGCAACCCCCCCAGACGAGCATCAGAAACCAATGAGCGGCAGAGATGGCAAACTCCTCCAAATATGGACTTGTTTGTCCCAAGCACTGAACTTCCGTCAGGCGCCATCTTTAGGGCTTGGCCAAGGGTACTCTCCCCATAGGCCTTGGCCATGCAGGCCGAGGGGCTCCCCACAGCTCCCCCTTATTTATTATTTTAAGATGTGCCGCTGATACACAACGGGTGAAGGTAGAGATCTGATCCCTGGTGTGCAAGTACCCTTTTCCCAGGGGAAGGAATATGAGTACAACCTTCATGCAATCAAACATGCCTCCCAGAGAGTTGCCCAACTGCTCGTAGGCAACCCCCTGTGCAGTGCTTTGCCTCGCACCCCGAGTGTGATGAATACTTAGGAAGCCACTATTTAAGGGCAGCAAGCCAAATCTGGGGAGACTGTCCTTCTTCTATCACAGCAAAGGCCTGAGCTATCATGGCAGAGGTGCTGGCCTGTGCCCTTTTGAGGCAACAGACGTACCACATGCACACCACGCAAACTAATATCAGCATTCCCCCCAGGGCTCCTATGCCCGCCCACTCCTTTAGATGATTCACTGCAACGGAGATCCATGTCGTCAGCCCAGTTGCCAGAGAAAGATCCACTCAAGTAGAAAAACCTTGAGACCAGCGTCCATGCAATTGGGAGGATAAGAGCCTGGACAAATTAGCTAATGTGTAACATCCATCTGCTATAATTGTAATGGAAGTAACCCTCTGGGATTGATACCAAATAAGGGGAGATTTTGATAAACTATACATTGTGGGCATGCTAAGACAATTTCTCTGGCTTCTGCACGTGTTGTATTAAATTTTAATTGTAACACTCGATAGGCTGGGTTTCTGTCACTTTATAGAACACAACCGGATGCAATTTTAAAAAGGTCATAAGAGACTGTTTAGGATAATGATTATCTATTTTTCCATCAAAGCAACAACTTAAAATGGCCCAAGCATCTATAGTTGCAGTTAAGACTCTGACTTGATAACTGTCATAAGGCACAATAAGAGTCTGTGGCATGAACCCAAAATGTTGTAGACACTGGCGGAGTCCTTCAATAGCAAGAACAGCCACAGCCGTGGGGAAATGCTCCACTGTTTTTCCAGGAGAGCTTTTAAGATGTATCCACAACAGAGGACCTTGCTACCATAATACACCTGTGGGCTGTTCTACTGTTTGCAAGATGCAAAGATCTACAGGTGTTCCTTCTATTACTCTATGTAATTGGGTAGTAGAAATCTCTTCATTAACAACATTAATAGCTTTTCGGGCATCTTCTGTCAGGATTCTAGGTGAATTTAAAGCCGTATCTCCCTCTAATATTTTGAATAGTGGCTTTAAGACATAATTAGGGATTTTTAAATATGGACGAATCCAATTTATAAATGTTCCATGTTCTCTAGCAAAATCTAAATCTCTTCCTAGTTTTTTCCAACTGGTCACTGTCAAGTTTCCTGACACGGCAAACCAGGGGGCTGCTGTATCACATTCCTTATCACATTCCTTCAAGAAACGTTGCAGGGAGCTCTACTCAATTCCAACCCTAAATAGCCTCTAATTTTCCAGAGGACCTTCCCCAAACCCTGGGGTTGTTTCTAGCGCCTGCTTCCTGGCCTCCTAAATAGTCTCTAATTTTCCTGAGGACCTTCCCCAAACCCTGGGGTTGTTTCTAGTGCCTGCTTTCTGGCGTCCTAAATAGCCTCTAATTTTCCTGAGGACCTTCCCCAAACCCTGGGGTTCTAAGCCCAACTTACCGGGGACTTACCCTGTGTGCACCCCTGACTGTTGTAAGTTCTGAACTCTTCGGTGGGGGAGGCGGGTTCCCCATACGGGCCACCACTTTCGTGTCCGCCTTGACCAGCAAGGAAGACACAACCACCAGTTCTTCTTACAGCAGTTTATTCAGGCAACTTCAAGCTTCATCTCCCCCGAGCCTCGGGCAGGGCTTCCTTATAAGCGCACTCACTCCGCCCAATCACTCCAGGCCACGCAACCCCCCCAGACGAGCATCAGAAACCAATGAACGGCAGAGATGGCAAATTCCTCCAAATATGGACTTGTTTGTCCCAAGCACTGAACTTCCATCAGGCGCCATCTTTAGGGCTTGGCCAGGTGTACTCTCCCCATAGGCCTTGGCCATGCGGGCCGAGGGGCTCCCCACAGACAATTAGTACTCCCACTGAACAACAATAGGACCCAAGGTATAAGCACAGTTCTCTATTTATTATCCAGTGAAAATATGCACCCTGTGCCAAATTACAAAGCCCTAATTTCATTGTCAATTTCTGTGATGCCTTAGATCAAGAGGTTGAAAAGTAAATTTTTAAAAGACAATAAAAAAATAAAAACATGCATTACCTCTGTTGGGTAATCTACTCTATATATTATTTGTTTCTTAAAAGACCCATTTCCTGGGGTTGCTGGCATGGACAGTGTGTGGGCAGGTGTGTGGTGTGGAGTAAGTAGGCCAGACCCCTCCTTCCTGGCTCCTCCTAGTTCCCTGGTCCAAGTTCCCTGAGACATTTTGTGTGCTGGAGGGCACAGTGTTGATTAAGTAGGCCAGATCCATGTTCCCTAGCTCCTACAAGTCCCCTGGTCACGGTAGCTCCCATTATGCCTTGCATGGGGGGCCCTGAACCCTGTGTGAGGGGTGCAGTCAGGCCTTTTGCTCTGGTATCCTGAATGGCCACTGGGCACCAACATCTCTGTTCACCTGAGTCTGAGGGTGCACAGGGAAAAGGACAAGAACTTGGTTCCTCCTCAATAAAATAAAGAGCCTTCCTATAATAGGAATAAAAAAACAAAATATAAATTAAAAAAGCCAAAGAAAGTAAGAAAACTGAGAGATCTCCACGAAGGGTGCTTAATCTTACAATGGAAGCTTCCAATGAAATCATAGAGAGATCAATAGAAATTCATTCCCAAAATAAAAACACAACAATTAATGAGACCTTAAAATTGCTGAACTGGAAGCAAACCATCAAAGAACCAATAATCATATCAATGAAATGGAAGAGATTCATCTCCTAGAAAGTTCAGCTTTTGACATCAGGCTGATTAAAGAAAATGTTAGAATCCTCCAAAGAGATATGAATAAATTGAAGATGAGTTAAAAAATGGAAGCTCTCAATAACCTGTTAAGTTTAATGAAGATTTGATCAAATGCAAGAATGAATTCCAGGAAGCATCAATAAAATCAGGAATCTAATTGAAATCATACCTCAGAAAAAGAGATGGACACGATGCAAAATAACACAACAACAACAACAAAAAAATAGAAATTAGGGCTGGAGAGATGGCTTAGCGGTTAAGCACTTGCCTGTGAAGCCTAAGGACCCCGGTTCGAGGCTCGGTTCCCCAGGTCCCACGTGAGCCAGATGCACAAGGGGGCGCACGTGTCTGGAGTTCGTTTGCAGAGGCTGGAAGCCCTGGCGCGACCATTCTCTCTCTCCCCCTCTATCTGTCTTTCTCTCTGTGTCTGTCGCTCTCAAATAAATAAATAAATAAAATTAGAAGAAAAAAAAAGAAGATCACAATAATCAAAATATCAAAATATGCCAGGCTCAAAATACTACAAAACACAAGAAAGTGCCAAACCCCATAAAACACCTCATCATGGCAGGAATTAACTCAAACCTCACAGCAATAACCTTAAATATTAATGGTCCTAATTCACCCATCAAAAGACACAGGTTCAAGAAACCCACCTCACCACTAAAGATAGACACCTCCTCAGGGTGAAAGGTTGGAAAATGATATTCCAAACAAGTGGAAACAAAAACCAAGCAGGTATTGCTATACTAATATCTAATAAAATAGGCTTGATGGGCTGGAGAGATGGTTTAGCGGTTAAGTGCTTGCCTGTGAAGCCTAAGGACCCTGGTTCGAGGCTTGATTCCCCAAGACCCACGTTAGACAGATGCACAAGGGGGTGCATGAATCTGGAGTTCATTTGCAGTGGCTGGAGGCCCTGGCGCACCCATTCTCTCTCTCTCCCTCTATCTGTCTTTCTCTCTGTGTCTGTCGCTCTCAAATAAATAAATAAATAATAAACAAAAAAATTTTTTAAATACGGTTGAAATCAAAAGTAATAAAAAAGGACAAAGAAAGCCACTTCTTACTCATCAAGAGAGTGATCCAACACATCACAATAATAAATATATATGTGCTAAACACAGGCGTACCACAGTTTATAAAACAAAATCTACTCAACAATAAAACAGAAATAAATACCAACACCATCATAGTTAGAGACTTAAATACTCCACATCATCAATAGACAGATTATCCAAGCAGAAAACCAACAGGGGGATAATAGAGCTCAACAAGATTATTGATCAACTACACCTAAGAGACATCTATAGAACTTTCCACCCCAACTCTAGAGAATACACATTTTTCTCAGCAGCCCACAGAATCTTCTTCAAAATTGACCATATATGAGCTGGAGGGATGGCTTAGCAGTTAAGGTGTTTTCCTGCAAAGCCAGAGGACCCAGATTCAATTCTCCAGGACCCACATTAGTCAGATGCACAAGGGGGCACATGTGTCTGGAATTCATTTGCAGTGGCTGGAGGCCCTGGCACTCCCATTCTCTCTCTATCTCTCTCCCCATTTCTCTGTGAAAAAATAAATAAAAATAAAATATTTTTTTAAAATTGACCATATATAAGGCCATAAAGTGTACCTTCATAAAGTCAGGAAAATTGAAATAACTTCCTACATCATGTCAGAACAAAATGCTTTAAAGCTAGAAATTAACAAACAGAGACACATCAAGAATTCCACCAGCTCATGGAGACTAAACATCACATTTTTAAACAATGAACAGGTCATGAGAGAAATAACAAAAGAAATTGTAAAATTCCTAGAATTAAATGATAATGAAAACTTAGGTGACACAATGAAGGCAGACCTAAGGGGAAAATTTATAGCCCTAAATGCCTTCATTACAAAGTTAGAGAGATCCCAAATTAATAATCTGACTGTCCACCTAAAGGCACTGGAAAAACAAGAAGAATCCAACCCAAAGAGCTTCAGATGGAAGAAATAATCAAAATCAGAGCAGAAATTAATGAATTAGAAACTATGAAAACAATTTAATAAATTGATAAAAATGAAGAGCTGGTTCTTTGAAAAAATATGCAAGATTGACAAACCCTTGGCCAAGTTGGTCAAGAAAGAAAATGAGAAGTCTCAAATTAACAAAATCAGAAAGGAGAGATCACAACATACAGCAATGAAACTGGAAGAATCATCATACTCCCCAAACCTCTACTCCACAAAATTAAATAATCTGGAAGAAATGGATGAGTTCCTAGACAAATACCACCTACCAAAACTAAACTCAGAGCAGGTTAATCTCCTAAACAAACCTATCACATCCATGGAAATTGAAAAGATAATCAAAAACCTCCCCAAAAAGAAAAATCCAGGACCAGATGACTTCCCAGCTGAATTCTATCAAATCTTCATTGAAGAACTGAAACCAATTTTTCTCAAACTGTTCCACATAACCAGAGACCAGGAAATCTGCCCCAATTCCTTTTAGGAAGCTAGTATCTCCCTAATATCAAAACCACAGAGAGATGCAACAAGGAAAGAAAACTATAGGCCTAAATCCCTAATGAAGTTAGATGTAAAGATCCTGAACAAAATTCTTGTAATCCAAATTCAACATTTTTCCACTTCTAGCAATAGCAACCTTCTTTAAAAAAAAAAAAAAGTGGTAACTAATTTCTATGAGATGTTTGCTACGTTGATCCCATCTGAGAAAGTTGTCTAGTGGAGCTGAATTTTTAGAGAGAACCCTGGGAATGAAGAGCCTGAAACTAGGAAACACTGGAAATACTGATCATGTGTTACTAAAATTCACAGGGTCTGTATCCTACTTCATCCTTCTCATTGATTTATATGTGTGTTTCAAGGGTAGAAGAATGATAAATAAAGGGTTCAGAAGTTATTTTTAGATAAAAATCAATGTGAGATATTAGGAAGAGGAAGCTTAATACAATGCCAGTTATAGTTACTACAGGACTGTGAAGAATCACAAAGGGGCTGGAGAGATGGCTTAGCTGTTAAGGCGTGTCCTGCAAAGCCTAAGGACCCAGTTTTGATTCTCCAGAACCCACATAAACCAAGTGCACAAAGTGGCACATGTGTCTGGAGTATGTTTGCAGTGGCTAGAGGCCCTGGTGCACCCATTCTCTCTCTCTCTCTCGTTTTCTTTTTCTCGTCCTCTTTCTCCCTGTCTCTTAAATAAATAAATAAAATATTCTTTTAGACTTAAAAAAAAATCACACACTGTGGCTTTGGCACTTTCATATCACACTACAGCATGTTGCCAGTAGTCCAGGTGTCTTCCTCAGCACACATATAGCAATAGGACAGTGTCAGCTCCTGGGCAATTATATCCAAGCACAGGGGAACCAGGACTGCAATGATACATTAGGCACTTACCACAGCTTCTTATGCTCAATGAAGAGCCACAGTGACACAGCAGATGCAGGCCACATGTCAGTGTCCTGGATAAGATGCTCCACAGACCACAAACTAGAATTGCTCATAGGGAATCTAAGTCAACTTAGACATGGGTAAAGGTGGCTGGAGGAAAGGCATTTATTACTGATAATAGTCAACACTATCATCTTACTTACTGAAGAGTAAGCTAGACCGAAGAAAACACAAAGTATAATTGTTTAAGCTCCCAAAAAATGGATGAAAATAAGCTAACAATGGAGGTGTGTGGAAGAGTACTTGCATCCTATGTATGAGGGCCTGCCTTTCATCTCTAACACTGGGCGCTGGGAGAAGGAAAACAAAATGGATGCTACAGATATCTTTTTTTTTAATGTTTTTACTTTATTTCATTTATTTGAGAGCGACAGACACAGAGAGAAAGACAGATAGAAGGAGAGAGAGAGAGAATGGGCGCGCCAGGGCTTCCAGCCTCTGCAAACAAACTCCACACGCGTGCGCCCCCTTGTGCATCTGGCTAACGTGGGACCTGGGGAACCGAGCCTCGAACCGGGGTCCTTAGGCTTCACAGGCAAGCACTTAACCGCTAAGCCATCTCTCCAGCCCCAGATCTCTTCATTGTAACATTTGTCAAGTGCAAGTCTCAATCTTACCTAAATGGCAAGGTTTCTAAATTTAAATATATACTAATAAGATGCTAACAGTGATGTTCAATATAGCCTTAGTAGAAGAAAAGAATCAGAATAAAATTTTTAAAACTTGTGTGATACAAGGGACAAAATAAAAATGAGTAAGGAAATAGCAAATAGAGAAGAAAAATGCAGGAGATAAATGAAGACATAAGAAAGTGGATTGATAATCTCCAATAACTATCATTTCAGATTGATAAAGTGAATGAGTAAGAGGAAATAGTTAAAGCAATAAATTCTGAGGATTATCAAAATTCAAGTAAATTATAAATTTTCATATTTGAAAGTTACATGAATGCATATATCTGAATGTGCCCATGTCTCTCTGTATATACACATATATGATAACTATTTTGTCAGATTTTAGGGAATATTTGTGACAAGCATTCCAACTTTCTATATATTTGCCAATCTCTGATTATAAAGAAATAACATTTTATTTTATTATTATTTTGTTGGTAATGTGTTTCCTCTATTATACTACATTTGAGATATTTTTCTATTTATACCTCCTTGTTTATTAAATTTTTATTATATATAATTATATATTGTCATTATAACAGGTGTACTTTTATCCTCTCACTCCTGTTCCTATTTCCCTGGAGCCCACCTCAGAGGAGTTATGGTAGTCACTGTGGGTCCTTCTGGAGTAGTGGAGAAATCATGTCTCAGGGTATTGCTACCTCCTCTTCCAGAGATTCTAAATCTGAGTGAATCAGGCATCAAACTGAGTCAAGCTGCTGCATGAGATATTAGACCCTTCATTAAACATAAGTTTATTGAAAGATAGTTTTAATAGACATAAAACTAGGTGAATATATGAACTTTGAACAGAATAAGGAGTAACTTACCACATATATACTCCAGTTGGAGAAGTCAAAATATACCCTCTTGCCAAGGCACCCTGCTGAGAGAGACCTGGATTCTGAAGTTAATGTGCCTTTGAGACCATGACTCACTACATTGAAAGTATTATCAGACATAATGTTAACCCAGTTGACAAAGTACCTTGAAAACATTAAGTAGCCATTCACCTAACAGGTTGTTGAGGTAATGAAACTCATGATGGGTTGATGTTATTTTACTAAGGGACCTGAAAGAATGTGGAAAGCCCTGTGCTGATCTGAAGGCTCTGGCATGCAAAAGAAAATGCAGTGTGAACTCCAGGTGAAAGGCAAGGGTTTTCAGGGACCTGGAGAGTGAGCCAGGGTGCATGAGCCATGCCTCCGGGTTTCCTGGTCTTGCAATGTCTTATACTTCTCTTCATAGCCATAGTGAGTCCTCCAGCTTCCTCTTCATCATCCTGTTTAATCTTCCTCTTAAGTGGCCACTTTGAGTGACACTTATAGTGCTCTGCTCTTGGGAGGAGATCCAAGGGACTTGTCAGAGGAAATATAATAAAAACTAAACAAAACAACAGCAAAAAAAATCCCCAAAAAGTAGGTAGCTAAATCTAAGGCTTTAGAAGTCTAAGCCTCCAAGTATGTGAACAAGTTTTTGTAGCAATTTCTTAAGTTATATATAAGTTGTATACACAATCAAACTAAACAAAGTATAGCAATAATAATTTATGATAAATCTATATGTATGCAAATATGTATTACTGTAAAAGTATAACTATATGTATGAGTTATCACCTATATTTTCAGGAAAGCACTGTTCTAAAATTTTCAGGGATATATTACTCTGTTCCATTGAACAATAGGAGAAATTGATTTTATACTTTAATAAAGAATCATGCAAGCTGTAGAATAAATTGATAGCTATAGGTATAAATGAAAGATCATACACATCTAATGAATTTTAATTGTCATAAGATGACTTAGCATTTAAGGCACTTGCCTGCAAAGCCAAAAATCCCAGGTTAAATTCTTCAGGATCCACATAAGGCAGATGCATAAGGTGGCTAATGCATCTGGAGTTCATTGGTGGTGCCCAAAGGCCCTGGCACACCCATTCTCTCTCTTACCTGCCTCTTTGTCTTTCTCTCAAATAAATAAATAAAAACAACAAAATTTTAATCAAGATAGCATTGACATTCAAGTGACAGTATAGTACAATCATAAAAAAGAATATCATACGTCCACAGCAATGAATGAAGTAATGACAAAAATTCAAGATAAATTATAAAACAAAACATGTAAAACATATTTTCCACAAAAAGTTTTTTTATTCTTTTTTTTTTTTTGGTCTTTTTTTTTCTTTTTTTTCCTTTTATTCCTTTTTTTTTTTTTTTTCGAGGTAGGGTCTCACTCTGGTCCAGGCTGACCTGGAATTAACTCTGTCATCTCAGGGTGGCCTTGAACTCATGGCAATCCTACTACCTCTGCCTCCCGAGTGCTGGGATGATAGGCGTGCGCCACCATGCCCGGCAGTTTTTTTATTCTTAAAACATCTCCACCCCTAGGGCTGAAGAGATGGCTCAGTGGTTGAAAGCACTTGCTTGCAAAGCCTGCCAGACTGCAGTTAAATACTTCAACACCCATGTAAAACCAGATGCACATGCTTCTAGAGTTCATTTGCAATGGTGGCAAAAGCCCCAGGGATACCTTTGCTCAATGGCAAGTTTTCTTTCTCTCTCTCTTTCTCTCTCTCTCTCTCTCACCCTCCCTCTTCCTCTTTCTGTTTGCAAATAAATAAATAAAGCTATTTTTAAAAAGACATGTCCACCCTTTTCCATATCATGCCTAGTTGTTTAAATGTAACCAAATCTGCTATCTTACATGCAATTTCTTGGTACAATTTCCAAGCACACTAAACCTTTTATTCCTCATATTTAAAAAGAAATACTTATCTGTATGTCCTGAAAGATATAAATTGTTGGTTGTATAGTCTGAATAGAATGCTAATATTGGTAAAAATTGTTTTAAAAGGCAATCAAAATATATTGAAAACCTTGTGAGATTGAAATGGTTTAAGAAAGGAAGAAAATGGAACATACTTTTTCTTTGAAAGACTGAGTTTGGGATAGCAGTAGAAAGGAAACATATTTATAGTTAGATTGTACATTCATTCTTTTTATTAAACTATATACAAGTATTTCCTCAAAAACAATTTCTAAACATGTAAATTATCATTCTTTAATGTTTTCATTTGTTTACACGGTACTTATAAGTAACATGATGGCTAATAGGATTTTAGAACCATTAGGCTCATATATAACCTAATTGGATAGTCAGAATGTGAATAACATTCAAAAGTGTTTATAGAAACCAGAGCATTCTAATTTCTCCACATTTTTATCTATCTTTATAATTGCCTATCTTTTTAAAACAACATTTTCATTTGTTTGCAAGCAGAGAGAAGAAAGAATGAGAAATGTGCAAACCAGAACCTTTTGCCATTGCAAAGGAACTTCAGACATGTATACCACTTTGTGTATCTGGCCTTATGTGCATACTAGGACATTGAACTCAGTCTACCAGGCTTTGCAAGCAAGCACCTTTAACCACTGAGCAATCATTCCAGTCCATTATTGGCTATCTTTCTATAGTTATTCTAGTGGATATGAAGGGACATCTATTGTGATTTTTATGTGCATTTCCTCCTTGAATAATGTGGTCTGGTAATATTCATGTATTTTGGGAACTTACATGTCGTCCTTGGACAAATGCCTACTCAGATGCTTCTATAAACTGATACCGCCTTATGGAAAAAAGTTAATGAACTATTATTAACTATAACAGTCACCTTATGATTCATCAATTCTACTTCTAGGTTTCTAAGTATGTGCCAAAAAATATGGAAGTAGAAAAGCCTGTACACAGCTGAATTACTGAAAACATGCAGTAATAGCAACTCCGATGTCCATCACCTGATAAATAGATGAAAAAAATATGGTATAGCTAGAACACTGCAAAGTATAGAAACATAAATTTAAAAAGAATGAGTTGGGCTGGAGAGATGGCTTAGCGGTTAAGGCACTTGCCTGCAAAATCTAAGGTCCCAGGTTTGACTCCCCAAAACCAATGTAAGCCAGATGCCCAAAGTGATGCATGCTCACAGGTGGGGCCATGTGCACAAGGTAACATATATATCTGTAGTTCATTTGCAGTTGCTAAGGCCCTAGCATGCCAATTTTCTCTCTCTCTCTTTCTCTCTTTCTCTCTCTCTCTCTCTCTCTCTCTCATAAATAAAACAAAAGAATGAAATACTGATACATGCTATGACTATCTATAAAACTTAAAACACTATTGTGCGTCAAAGAGGACAGTCAGTAAAGACCATGTATGATTGCATTCATTTCAAGTGAAAGGTCTGGAATAGGCAAATCCATAAAGACCAAAGGGAGTTTGGGGTGGAGGAACATGGGCAATAATGGATAATGGCTATGAGGTCTCTTGGGAGTGATCAACTACTCTAAAACTGTGGGTATAACTGCACAACTATGAATACAGTAAGAACCCCTAATTGGTATGGTTTCAATGGATGGATGATATGGTCTGAGAATTATACCTCAGTAAAGCTATTTTTACAAAGAAGAAAGGATGGAGTCTCTTGATCTAACCCGTGGTTTCTGTAGCCAACCTAGGCAACTTATGTCCTGAAAAAAAAAAGGTAAATAAATGACTGTACTTTTATTATGATACTATTACCATGAAATACTGTTCCTGGTACAGATAAGACTAGAGATATAAAGCTGAAAGATAAAGTGTCTGTGATGAGTGAGAGATAAAAATGAGTGCTAATCTAGTGGTACTAAATTCTCTGAATGTATCACCAGATGTGGAGATATGGGTGGGATTAGAAAAATTTCAAACAGTAAAGATGACACCTCAATTGGCCTTGTTGGCTTCCTAGGAAGCTAGCCAAGAAAAAAGGTTACAGTATACTTCTGAGACCCGCCCTTCCACCAGCAATTTACCTCTGACAGGCATATTCAATTATTAAGTAGCTCTGTCAGCCATAATTGACTAGACCATAAATAAATCCCTGACCCAACCTTCTCCAGATGTTCTCCACTAGGAGTTGGGAATTTTGACTTAATAAGTGGAGGTGGGTTTAACTTGAACTGAGGGATGTAAATTCAGGACTTATGGGTCTGTTATTACCTGTTATTTGTATGTAGAGGCCAAGGAAACCAGTCTGGGAAGATGCTTAAACTGGTACCAGAGAGAAGCAAAGACAAGAAGTTATACTAATAGTATTCTTATTCCTCCTTCCAGTGTAGCAAATCCTGAAATAGTTAGATGTTAAACATCTTTTCAATAAAATAATCCATTAGTTTAAAGTGTATAAAAAGAAGAGACAAAAATGATTTACTACAGGCAGTAATATACCATTTTGTGGAGATAATATGGCAAAGGCACCAAATATAGACACTCTATTTATTTAAAACAGCAATATTATGTCTTTATATTACAATGTTCCTACCACATTGCAGTTCTATATATGGTCATTCACTATTAAGATAGTCATTAGAGAAAATTAATAAAAATTGTTTGATCCCTAATGGACTATTTCCCTTTCAGAAATGTCCAAACTGAGTCCTTAGGGCTGGGGAGACGGCTCAGTGACTAAAGATACTTACTTGCAAAGCTTGCCAATTTGAGTTCAACTGTCCAGCCACTCATATAAAGCTGTGAAGATTCATTTGCAATGACAAGAGATCTTTGTACATGGGTGCACACAAACACACACAGGCAAATGACCAGACAAATATTGAACTGCACAATTATTTATTTCTATTCCTCTTCTAAAAGGTCAAGTTATTTTTTTTTCTTTTTTCTTTTTCTCTTTGTTTTTGTTTTTCAAGGTAGGATCTTTCTTTGTTCCAGACTGACCTGGAATTAACTATGTAGTCTCCGGGTGGCCTCAAACTCATGGAGATCCACCTACCTCTGCCTCCCGACTGCTGGGATTAAAGGCATGCGACACCACAAGTTAATTTTTTAATATTTGTATTTATTTTTTTGAGAGACAGAGACATTGGACATGGCAGGGCCTCTAGCCACTGCAAACAAACTCCCTATTCATGTGCTGCTTTGTATGACTGGCTTTATGAGAGGACTGGGACTGGAAGCTTCTGTAAGCAAGCACCTTTAGCCTCCGAGCTATCTTCCCAGCTTCAAGCCAAATTATTCCATGGACTAATAACAATAAATATTGTCATGCTTGTGTCTAGAATATTTGGAAGACTAAATATATTTGTAATTTGAAAGAGGTAAATATAATTAGCAACAGGACCAAGCCTTTCGAGTTTAAATATGAAAAACATATTTAAAGGTGTGGCTTGTGCTTGTTTCTCCCAATGTTCAAAGTAATGAATAGAACTACTTTATATTCAACTCATTTCCATATTAGAAATTTAAATTTTAAAAGCTTCTGATAAGGAGGCAGTCCAATTAAAATGCTTAAATTGAACTAGGATTAAAATAAATATACAAGGGAGTAAAGTTAAAAAGACTTTCAGAATCTGAAATAGGTAACAAATACAAAGACATAGAAAACCTTTAATAACTTTTTTCAAATCTTGCACATTTTTTACAGACTTTCTCTTTCTCAAAAAAAAAAATATTAAAATCACTTTGCAAAAGAGGAAGCTGAAAGATTATAAAGGATGGGAAGCAATATCCAGAGGCATAGCTCCCCCAACACAGTAACTGACTGCTGCTCTCACAACTCATAACACATGACCCTATGGTGAATACCAGCAATCCCACTAAGGAGGGCCCTCAGTGGAATGGAGAGAGGGAGGAGAGAAAATGGTGGTACCGATGCATGATGTGTCTATACCAAGTTTCTGTTCAATAACAAATTATTAAAATTATTGGGCTGGTGTTGGGCATTGCCAGGCACAGACTAGAGCCTTCAGGAGAGGGGCCTGAGCTTCCAGGCATGACTAAGGACCCCCAGTCTACAGGAGGCCACTCCCTCTCCAAGCCCAGCACACCTGAACTTATGCTTTGCCCATAGCCCTGTAACCTTCGGCCAGTTGCCCAGGAAACTCCTTATCAGCCTTCACACAGCCCATCCCCCTGAGACCCTAGATAGCCTGAAGACCCCCCCCCCATGTGCTAGAATGAAAGTCCCCATATGCTAATTAGGCATCAGAAATGAACTTGGTATGTCCAATACCCTTAGGGTCCTCACCCACCCTCAGATGCTTATAAACTCATTTCACTGACAATAAACTAAGAGAGCTGTTCACCAAAACTCCTCCCAAAAGTCCTTTACTTTTATGTGCTCTCCCACCCCAGTTTCCTGGATGCCTTTGGGGGGGGCCTTGACCACTCCCCCCTGAAGCAAGGACCCAGGAACCCACTTAATAGCCTTATAAGGAAGATGTTTAATAATGGGATAAGATTAGTTGATTGTAGGAACTGGGAAGGAATTTTTCAATGTTGAGACATAGAATGCTCATTAAAAATGCTTTTTGAGTGGAACTTAAATCAGAATGTTAAAGTATGTGGATAAAGACATTCATGTGTAGGAAAGAATCTTCAGGCTAAACCTAAACACCATGCCTAAAGTTAGAGATTTTTCAACTGTTTACAAACTCTTAAGGAACAAAAATATTAATTTTCAGGCTAAAGTATGTTGGGATACCTTGCATAAGCTTTATGAAATTTAAGTAATGGGTAAAACATAAAAATGTTTTATGTTAATAAAAATTTCTATGGTACATAAAATCAATAGCTATCAAGATTAAGCCAAAATCATTGGTTGTCAAGTGGTGTCTTTTATTTCAAAAAAGATTTAACAAGGGTTATATTGAAACTTAGCTAGCTGTTTTGGTTCAAAGAGATCAAATTCTTCTCTATTATATATTAAATAAGTTAAGTCCAGTGTTTATAACAATATTAAGTCTTAAGACATATTACCTACTTTAAGGTACAGCCTCATGCTCAAACAATAGTCCTCATCTGAGGAAAATAATATTCAAACTCTGTGGTTCTATTTCCAATGTTCTATGGGTAATTGGTACCCACATAAGTATCTAAAATAATCAAAAATGTTTTCAAACACAGGTGCAAGACTTTATGCTGTCTTTTTTATACTTTTCTGAAAATTTCTAGGTTAAATTAATTAGTTTGTTTGTAAGTTACTTGGTATTGTTTTCAAGACTGGTAACGGGTTCTGCCTGTACTTATAACTGTTAGATATTTCAAGATTAAGATGTGCCTACTTCCATACCTCAGATATATGGCTTGAGCTGCCACAGGACAATGCCACAATGATTTAAAAGATTGGAAAAAATGATTTTAGAAGCCCTTGTACCATTCTTTAACTAAATCTACTTCAGTAACCAAATGTGCTCTATATGTACATACATCCAGATTGGTGTAACTTCCTTTCTAAGTGTTCTAATTACCTATGAAGAAGCCAAAGCCAATTGGAATCATCAGAGTAAAAGGTGCTAATATTTTGGCCTGTGCTTCCAGGTCCTGAGGCCACTGGAGATGATGGGGCACTTATACACTGGCCCTCTGGTAAGTCATCTGTCTTCCTGAGCAGGAAGGATACAGAGACCCAAACAAAATTTGTGTACAGTATGAAACAGGAGAGTCAAAACTGAAGAGCAATCAGTCCTCCTGACTTCCCAAAGAAGGGAAAACTACTTGGTCAGCAAGGCCCTGACTCATCATCCTAAAGGACAGAAAACACCAGTAAGTTATAGAGCTACTCCTGGATCAACTAAAGTCTCTTTGGAGAGCCATTAGTGATCTCATCCAAAATTAATCCTTAATTAAATTTTGGCTATCTATATGATCTTAGGCACTCAGAGAGAAATGTATAACCAAAGATAAAAATATCATATAGCCAGGCATGGTGATGCATTCCTGTAATCCCAGCACTCGGGAGACAGAGGTAGGAGTATCACCATAAGTTCAAGGCCACCCTGAGACTACATAGTGAATTCCAGGTCAGCCTGGACTAAAGTGAAACCCTACCTTGTAAAACTATGTGTATAAGCTTATAAACCCATTTCATTGACAATAAACTGAGAGAGCTGTTCACCAAGACTCCTCCTGAAAGTCTTTTACTTTTGCATGCTCATCCACCCCAGTTGCCTGGGTGCCTTTGGTGGGGACCTCAGCCAGTCCTGGGAGAAAGAACCCAGAACACACAGGCTGGAGACATGGTATAATGGTTAAGACATTGGACTGCAAGGCCAAAGGACTCAGGTTCAAATCCCTAGGACCTGCATAAACAACATGCACAAGGTTTGTTTACAGCAGCTGGAGGCCATGGTGTACCCATTCTCTCCTCTCTCTCTCTCTCTCTCTCTTTCCTCTATCTCTATATCTATCTCTAGTAAATAAATAAATAAATATAAAAATATTTTTCTGGTATTTTTGGATCCAGAGGGTGTGGAAACAGAGGCCTAGTTCCTACCCCACCTACAAGTTACATGGACCTGGTGCCACTGGTGCTGGCTTGGGGCTGTCGGGATGCTCTTTGCCTGTTGTAAAAGCAGACTCCTTGCTTCACCTTCCTGATCAAATGGGCACTGCTCTAGAGGGTAGGTGCATGCACAGAGTAAGTAGGCCAGAGCTCCTGATTCCTTCCCACATCCAAGTTCCTTGGTCTCAGTACCCCTGCTGCTGGCTTGGGGCTGCCTTTAGGCTCAAGTCTTGCTGCAGAAGTAAGCCCTTTGCTCTGCTATCTGGATTGATGGGCCAATAGATCCACAACACACACATCCCCTGCTCCAGAGGGTAAAAGCACAGAGTGAGTAGGCCAGAGCCCCTGGTTCTTACCCAATATCCCAGTTCCATGGTCCTGGTACACCTGCTGCTGGTTTGGGGTGTCCTGGACCTGCATGTCTGCTGCTAAAAGTTGTTTTTTTTTTTTGCTCCAGCTTCCTAATTAACCAGCCCCTGAGTCCCCAAATCCCTGTTCCTCAGAGCCAAAGGGTACATGGTCCACTGTGGGAGCTGGCTACTTGCCACTGGTTCCCCAGCTTCCTGTCTCCTACTTCCCCAAACCCTGGTTCCACTGTATTGAAAAATGCACTCAAATGGAGTGAGTAGTCCAGAACTCCCAATTCCCCACCTTGCAGTTTCCCAGGTAGAAACTGAATCTCAAAATGAAATCACAATAAGATATGTGACCCTGATCAAGAGAATTGATGAATTGAAAGCAAAAGATATAAAAGAAACAATAATCACATAAAAGAAATTAAGCAGTATCATCTTTTAGAGCACTCAGCTATTCTCACCATGCTTAGCTTAGTTGAAGAAAATCATGGAAGCTACAAAAGAGAGATAAATGAATTGAAGATGAGTCAACAAACTGATGAGCTCAATAACCAGCTGATTAAGATTAAAGAAGATACAATTAAATGCAAGAATTAATTCCAGGAAACATCAAGAAAATCAGACCTGGAACAGAGATCATACTTAAAAAAAAAAAAATAGATGGACATGATTATAAAAAGAATCAAATAGAGCTTTTAAAATCCTCTCAAAAACCCTTCACAAACGGAGTCTCTCATGTGGAAAACAGAAACTCTAAACAGGAAGACAAGACAGAAGAAATTGACAGTCCAAAAACTTTGCTAAGTTCAAAAAAATCATCCAAACAGCATACACAGAAACTGTAAGATACCCTAAAATGACCAAACATCTGGATCATGGGTTTACCAGAATGGGAAGAAATCCAGGCTGGAGGCCTAAAGAACATATATGCAACAAAATTATTGAAGCAAATTTTTCCAGTCTTGCAAAAAAAAGAGATCGATCCAATTACAAGAAGATCACAGAAGACCAAACAGAGAGGATGAAAAAAGAAACTCTCTAAGATGTATCATAGTTAAAACTCTTAACAATGCAAACAAACAGATATTGTTAAAAGGAGCAAGAGAGAAACAACTCACAACAGACCAAAATAATCCCATCAGAACTACCCCAGATTTCTCATACGAAATCATGAAAGCCAGAAATGTCTGGAATAGAACACTTCAAAGTCTAAAAAACTACAGTTCCCAACTTCTGGTTAAGATGGCAGTGTAGGTACCATGCCAAAGCAGCCTAGGGGGGAAAAGACCAAAAAAACTGAGCAAAATACACAATTTTACTAAAAAGTGAAGTGTATAGGAAAATGAAGCGGCAGCAGAGAAGTACGAGAGATCCAGAGCATAGAGAGCCTGCACAGGCTGGCAAAAGAGGCCTCGACAGCTCCACCAACCGCAGTGGTGGTGGCAGCGCACCAGAAAGCCGCCAGGCTCAGCTCCAGCCACAGGAAAATCCAGGTGAGGGGAGCTTCCACTCACACCATAGCTCTCCGCAACTGAAGAAATGTGAAGGGAGAGCAGCAGTGAGCAATGGAGGAGCAGACCATAAGGTAGAAAAACATGTGGAACAGAGAGAAAACTAGAGCAGCTGCAGCTCCCTCCCCTCCCCCACTGCCTCTGCCCACATCCAGCAAGCAGAGCCGCGGTCCTGGGAAATGGCCATGCCAACTTCAGCTGACCACAGGACCCAAGCAGGAGCAGAGTCCGGCAGCAACATTAGCAGCTCAGGCACCGGTAACAGCGGCAACAGCAGCAGCAGATCCAGTAGTGGCAGCAGCTGCAGACACAGCAGGAGCATATCCAGTAGCGGCAGCAATGGCAGACCCAGCAGCAGCAGCTTCAGTGGCACCTTCAGCAGCAGAGGTGGCTCCAGCAGTGGCAGCTACAGCAACAGCAGCAGAGGCAGCAGCAGTGGTGAACCCAGCAGAAAAACTTCAGCAGCAGCAGCTATAGACCCAGCAGCGGCAGCTTTAGCAGCAGCAGTTCCAGCAACAGGGGTGCTGATCTGCAGGGCCACACTTTCCAGGCTTGGTTTGCCCCACAGGAAAAGCCAGTGCCCAGCTCCAGAAATCAGAACAGCAGCCCAACAACACAGGCAGCAACTTGACTGAGACCAAAATCATCCAAGGTAACTGGGATTGCACCAGGGAAGGGTCTCACTTGGTCACAAGCTGACTTGGATCCCTCAACAGACCAGAAATATTAACCTCTTTGTTGATAGAGGATCTGGTCATTATAATAACTACTCTTGCATACATACTTGGGGCTGTATTTGATTGAATGTGTACAGTGTTTAGTTAACTTTTAGAATCTACCTGTACTTTATTCCACTCAGCCTACTTGAATACTCCCATAGCAGGGAAACTCAACCCCTAGGAACACCTTTGTAGATACTCTGAGAGTCTTAAGAGCCACACCTAACACCTTAAGCTCCTACCCTGAAAATATATAGCATCAAATCAATTAATACAGCTAAGAATACCCAGCTAGCTAGAAAATCCAAGCATTAACTTAATCCAAGATGCAAAAACATATACATTATAACACAAGAAACACTAAAAATCAAGACAAAATAAATCCACCTAAAAGTATTAATGCAACAGAAATGACCTCCAGTGAGAACAAGTTAGAGGAAATGCCTGGGAAAGATTTCAAAAGAATGATTGTAAATATGTTCAAAGAGGTCAAAGAACAAATCAAAGAAATCAAAGAGGAAATCAAAGGAATCACAGAGGAAATCAAAGAAGATGCAGGACACCAATTTAATGAAATAAAGAAGGCAATACAAGGCATAAATAAGGAAATAGAAATGATAAAGAAAAACCAGTCAGAATTACTAGCAATGAAGAACACAGTTAATGAAATAAAAAACATGTAGAAAATCTCACCAGTAGAATGGATGAAGGAGAGGACAGAATATCTAAGCTAGAAAACCAGGTGGCAGATCTCATACAGTACAACAAAGAGAAAAACAAACTTATAGAAAAGAATGAGTGGGAATTTCAAGATATTCGGGACAGTATGAAAAGACCAAATATAAGAATTCAGGGCATACTAGAAGGAGAAGACTTCCACTCCAATGGCATAGTAGGCATCTTCAACAAAATCATAGAAGAAAATTTCCCCCAAATTGGGAAAGAGGTGCCAATGCAGCTATATATCTGAAAGAGGATTAATATCTAGGATATACAAAGAACTCAAAAAGTTAAATAATAAGGAATCAAACAAGCCAATCAAAAAATGGGCTATGGAGCTAAATAATGCATTCTCAAAGGAAGAAATCTGAATGGCAAATAAGCATCTAAAAAAATGTTCTATGTCACTAGTCATCAGGGAAATGCAGATTAAAACTACACTGAGATTCCATCTCATTCCTGTCAGATTGGCCACCATCATGAAAACAAGTGATCAAAAATGTTGGGCGGGGATGTGGGAAAAGAGGAACACTTCTACACTGCTCGTGGGAATGCAATCTGGTCCAGCCATTGTGGAAATCAGTGTAGAGGTTCCTAAAACATCTAAAGATTGATCTACCATGTGACGCAGCCCTAGCACTCCTAGGCATATATCCAAAGGACTCATCTCATTTCCTTAGAAGTACGTGCTCAACCATGTTTATTGCTGCTCAATTTATAATAGCTGGGAAATGGAACCAGCCTAGATGTCCCTCAACAGATGAGTGGATAATGAAGATGTGGCACATTTATACAATGGAGTTCTACTCAGCAGTAAAGAAAAATGAAGTTATGAAATTTGCAGAAAAATGGATGGACCTGGAAAGGATTATACTAAGTGAGGTAACCCAGGTCCAGAAAGCCAAGCGCCACATGTTCTCTCTCATATGTGGATCCTAGCTACAGATGATTGGGCTTCTGCGTGAGAAGGAAAATACTTAGTAGCAGAGGCCAGTAATGTAAAAAGGAGATATAAAGGGAGGAGAAAGGAAGGGAGGAGGGTACTTAATTGGTTGATATTGTATATATGTAAGTACAATGATTGAGATGGGGAGGTAATATGATGGAGAATGGAATTTCAAAGGGGAAAGTGTGGAGGGGAGGGAAGAAATTACCATGGGATTTTTTTTATAATCATGGAAATTGCAAATAAAAATTAAAAAAAAAACAACAAAGAAAATAAACTTATCTGTGCATAAAATAAAAGAAATACTACAGTTCCTACCCCAAATACTGTACCCAGTGAAAGTATGCCTCATAATTGATGGCAAAAGGAAAACTTTCCATGACAAAGTCAGTACTATGATTATATAAACACACCAAGAATGTCTCAGGGAATAATCCACACAGAAGAGTCAAACAACCAATCTCAAGAGACTATAAGAGCAAGATCACAATAAACAAAATGAGAGCAGGACCAATGTAGTATAAAGCCCAAGAAAGTATCAAACTCCTAAAGCACCTTTCATAGCAAGGATTAAATCAAACTGTACAGTAATACCCTTAATTATTGACAGTGTTAAGTCACCCATCAAAAGACACAAGTTAACAGGGTGGATCAGGAAAAAAAAAAAAAAAAAAACCCTTCAATCTATTATCTTTAAGAAACTCACCACACTAAAGAGAACTACCTCACCAGGGTAGAAAGATGGAAAATGATATTCCAAGCAAATGGAAATAACAAACGAATAAGTGTTGCTATATTAATATCTGATAAAATAGACTTCAAACCAAAAATAATCAAAAAGACATAGAAGGCCACATCTTACTCCTCAAGAGAATGACAAAACATGAGCACATCACAATCTTAATTCGATATGGAGCAAACACAGTTGCACTTCAGTTTATAACACAAAATCTACTCAACAATAAAACAGAAATAAATACCAACACCATCATAGTCAGAGACTTTAATACTTTAATATAGACAGATCATCCAAGCAAAAATCAAGAGGGAAGTAAGAGAGCTCAACAACACCATGGATCAACTGGACCTTACAGACATCTACAAAACATTCCACCCCAGTTCTACAGAGCACTCAGCAGTCCATGGAACCATGAGCAAAATAGATCATATATTAGGTCATAAAGCATGCCTCCATAAATTCAGCAAAATTGATGTAAGATTCTGCATCATATTATATCACAATGTTTTAAAGCTAGAAATTAACACAAAGAGACACATCAGGAACTCCAATACCTCCAGGAGACTGAACAAGACTCTTTTACATAATCCATGGGTTGGTGAAGAAATCACAAAGAAATTTTAAAATTTCTAGAATTGAATATGAATGAAAACACAACTTACCAAAACTTATGGGATACAATGAAGGCAGTCCTAAGAGGAAAATTCTTAGCATTTAATGCCTTCATAACAAAACCAGAGAGATCCCAAATTAATAACCTAAGTGTCCACCTTAAGACATTGGAAAAACATGAATAATCAAACCCTAAGAGCACCAGATGGAAAGAAATAATCTAGATCAGAGCAGAAATTAGTGAATTGGAAACTCAATAAAACAAGAAAATGAATGAAACAAAGAGCTTGTACTTTGAAAAAATAAACAAGATTGATAAACACTTGGTATATTTGATCAGACAAAACAAATAGAACTCTCATGTTATCAAAATCAATAATTAAAACAGGAGTGGTCACAACATTAAATAATCTGGAAGAAATGGATGAATTCCTAGATACATAGCAGCTACAAAAACTAAACTCAGAGCAGATTAATCTCCTAAACAAAACTATCACATTCATCAAGGTTGAAAAGGTAATCAAAAACCACCCCTCTCCCCCCAAAAAAGTCCTTGGACTAATACTATCAAACCTTCATTGAGGAACTGAAACCAATTTTTCACAAACCATTTTATATAATTGGAGAATAGGGAATCCTATATAGTGAAAACATAAAAACACTCAAGAAAGAAATTGAGGAGGATTAGAAATGACAGAAAGACTTCCCATGCTCCTGGATTGGTATGATTAATATTGTAAAAGTAGCAATTCTACCAAAAGCATTATACAGATTTAATGAAATACCAATATAGCCAGGCATAGTGGAGCATGCCTTTAATCCCAGCACTTGGGAGGCAGAAGTAGGAGGATCACTGTGAGTTTGAGGCCACCCTGAGACTACATAGTGAATTCCAGGTCAGCCAGGGCTAAAGTGAGACCCTACCTCAAAAAACCAAAAAACAAAAAACAAAAAAACAAACAAACAAACAAAAAAACAGAAAAGAAAATAAATACCAATATAAAGTCCAGCATCATTCTTTACAAAGGTAGAAAAATGTTCTCAAAATTCATATGGGATGGGAGCAGGCCTGATATATTCAAACATATCCTCAGCAAAACACGACAAATATAGAAGGAAAGAAAGCTACAGCCCTATATCCTTGATAAACTTTGATGCAAAGATTCTGAACCAGTTCCTCACAAACGTAATTCAACAACATATCAAAAGTATTATCCGCTTTGATCAAGCAGTATTCATACCAGAGATGAAGGGATGATTCAATATATGGAAATCAGTCCAAATACTACAACACATAAATAAACATAATCACAATAACCATCTGATCATTTCTATAGGTACAGAGAAGGGCATTGACAAAATACAACATCACCTCATGATCAAAATGCTGGAGAGAGTAGGCATATACAGTTTATATCTCAACACAACAAAACTATATAAAGCACCTAAAGCCTTAATAAAATTTAACGGGGAAATACTTAAGAAGTTCCCATTGAGATCAGGAACAAGACATGGGTGCCCACTCTCATCACTGTTCTTTAACATAGTACTAGATGTTCTAGCCAAGCCATAGACTACACATTCTCCTCAGCAGCCCATGGAACATTCACTAAAATAGATCATATACTGGATCACAAAGCCTGCCTCCATATATTTAGGAAGATTGACTTAAATCCCTGCATAATATCAGTTCACAATGCTATATTGCTAGAAATTAACAACAAAAGAACCACCAAGAATCCATTCGGAACCTGGAAACTAAACAGCACACTTTTAAACAATAAATGGATAGGGGATGAAATAAAACATGAAATCGCAAAATTTCTAGAAATGAATGACAATGAGAACACATCATACTAAAACTTATGGGACACAATGAAGGCAGTCCTCAGGGTAAACTATAGCACTAAATGCCTTCATTACAAAGACAGACAGATCCCAAATCAATAACCTAACTATCCACTTAAGGCACTGGAAAAGCAAGAAAAGTCTAACCCCAAAAGCTCCAGAGGGAAAGAAATAATTAAAATTAGAGCAAAAATTAATAAATTTGAAGCTAAGAAAATTGACAAAACAAAGAACTGGTTCTTTGAAAAAATAAACAAGACTGAAAACCCCTGGCCAATTTGATGAAGCAAAAAATAAAAAGAGATGCTTCAAATTAACAAAATATGAAATGAAAAAGGAGAAATCACCATGGATATAAGTGAAATATGGACAATCATGAGGACTTATTTCAAAAACCTCTATTCCACAAAACTGGATAATATTCAGGTAATGGGTAAATTCCTGGACACATACCATCTATCAAAGCTAAACTCAGAGCAGATTAATCTCCTAAACAAACCAAGCACACTCATTGTGATTGAAAAGTAATAAAAAAAAAAAAAAAGCCCCCAAAACAACAGTCCGGGACCAGATGGCTTCTCAGCTGATTTCTATCAACCTTCATGGAAGAACTCAAACCAATCATCAAACTGAGCCACACAATTGGAGAACAGGAAAAGCTACCCAACTCCTTCTATGAAGATAGTGTCACCCTAATTCCAAAACCAGGCAAATGCCACAAGAAAGCTACAGGCCTATTGCCTTGATGGACTTAGATGCAAAGATCCTAAACAAAATCCTCACAAACCAAATCCCACAACATATCAAAAGCATTGTCCACATTGATCAAGTGGGGTTCATCCCAGGAACGCAGGGGTGGTTCAACATATGGAAATCTGTCAATGGAACACACCACATAAACAAGGTTAAACACAAAACCACATGATCATTTCAATAGATACAAAAAAGGCCTTTGACAAAATACAACATCACTTTATGTTCAAAACATTGGAGAGATTTGGCATGGCTGGTTTGTATCTTAACATAATAAAGGCAATATACAAAGCTCCTAAGGCCCAAATAATACTTAATGGAGAGAGACTGGAGGAATTCCCATTGAGATCAGTAACAAGACAAGGTTGTCCACTCTCACCTCTGCTCTTCAGTATAGTACTGGAAGTCCTAGCCCAAGCAATAAGACAAGAGAAAGAAATAAAAGGGATACAATTTGGAAAGGAAGAAGTTAACTTATCTCTATTCATGGATGACATGATTGTATATGTGAGAGACTCGAGAGACTCCATTCCAAAACTCTTGAAGGTGATTTACTCCTATACCAAAGTAACAGGATACAAAAATCAATGCACAAAAAATCAGTAGCCTTTCTATATGCAAATGACAAAGATACAGAGGAAGAACTAAGAGATGTGGTCCCATTTTCAACAGCAACAAAAAAATAAAATACCTCGGAATAACATTAGCCAAGAAAGTGAAAGATATATACAATGAAAACATAAAAACACTCAAAAAAGAAATTCAGGAGGATTTGAGAAAATAAAAAGACCTCCCATGCTCCTAGATAGGAAGAATTAACATTGTGAATATGGCAATCATACCAAAGGCTATCTACAGATTTAATGCAATTCCAATTAAAATCCCAACATTTTCCTTCACAGAGATAGAAAAAAATTTTCTCAAATTTCATATGGAAAGGCAGAAGGCCGCATATAATCAGCAAACGAAATAGCTCTGGAGTCATCACCATACCTGATCTAAAGCTATAGTACAAAGCCATAGTAATAAAAACAGCATGGTACTGGCACAAAAACAGGAGTATAGACCAATGGAATAGAATTGAGGACCCAGACTTTGGGTCAAGCAACTACAGCTACTTGATATTTGACAAAGGCCCTAACAATATAGGCTGGAGAAAAGACAGCATCTTCAACAAATGTTGCTACACAAAATGGATAACCATATACAGGACAATGAAACTTGATCTACACATCTTGCCATGCAAAACAATCAAGTCCAAATGGATCAAAGTCCTCAATATAAGACCAGCAACTCAGCTACTACTGGAAGAAAATATAGTAGGAACATTCCATGATATAAGAATGGAGAAAGACTTCCTGGACAAAACCCAGTAGCACAGGATCTTAAATAGTCACTCAACCAATAAGATCACAAGAAGCTGAAGAGTTTCTTCACAGACAAGCATACAATAAGCAAAGCCAATAGATTACCCACAGAATGTGAGAAAATATTTTCTGAATATCCAACTGACAGAGGCCTAATGTCTAGAATCTACAAAGAACTCAAAAACCTAAACTATAAAAAGTCAAACAACACATTCACAAAATTGGGCAAAGAGCTGGACAGGCTGTTCACAGAGGAAGAAATACAAATGGCAAACACACACTTAAGAAAATGTTTATCATCCCCAATCATCAGGGAAATGCAAATTAAAATAACTATGAGATTCCACCTTATCCCAGTAAGGATAGCAAACATCAAAAACTCAAAAGAAAATAAATGCTGGCGAGGATGTGGAGAAATAGGAACCCTCATCCACTGTTGGTGGGAATGTGAGATAGTACAACTACTTTGGAAAGCAATATGGAGACTCCTAAAAAAAGCTGACTATAGAGTTACCAATAGGCCCAATTAATTCCTTACTGGGCATGTACCCTAAAATCATTAAACCTCAGTCCAGAGAGATTTGCTCAACCATGTTTATAGCAACTCAATTAATAATAGCTAAGTGCTGGAATCAACTCAGATGTCCATCACTAGACGAATGGATAACTAAAATGTTATATATGTACACAATGCAATTTGGCACAGCAGTTAGAAAAAATGACACAATGAAATTTGAAGAAAAATGGTTGAACCTGGTACAGATCAATCTCAATGAACTTACCCAATCACAGTAACTGCTGCATAGTCTCACTCACCTACAGCAGCTAACCTGAATCTACCCATCATGCTGACATACCCAGCAAGCATTTCGACAACTAGACAATATGGTGAATGGGGAGGGAGAGAGAGTAAGGGAGGGGGAAGGGGAAACAAATCTAGACCCAAATGGCAATGGTACCATAAAATTATACATCCTAAAAGGCTTACCAAATGTGGAACCTTCACCAGGGCCTTAGAGGGAACACCTGATCACAAGGCACTGGAGAGGGTATGATGAAGACTGACCTTAATCTTCTGCAGCTTCTCTCTCTCTCTTCTCTTTAACTCTTTTATATTAGTTATCTTTCTCTTCCTTCTCTTCATGGGCACTGACCTGTAGCTCCCAGTACGAGCATGTGGCTATCATCCACAATGAGCTTTTGATCAGAGAGACCTACAAGGTTTCCTAAAAGAAAGACAGATTTCTGTCAGAGTATTTGATGAGCCACCAAAGGTTAGTGGTAAGACCCTACTGCTGAAGACACTGTATGTGGTTGACATGTAAAATGGAGTGACATAGCTGGAAACTGGAAGACAGTCAGTGCCCAAACAGTCAGTGCATCTAGTTCCAGAAGGTGCTACATGGGCGACTGGGAGAAAATGACCAATATCTGTCCAAGCAACTCATGGTGTAACCTACTTAGCAGCAAATAAGATTACCCAATGAGGTAACATGTGTTACATCCATTTGCCAGATTTTATTGGGAATTAAACTTCTAGGATTTTGCCTAAGTGGGGAATAGGTAGGAGGGTGACACAGTTTGTGCATTGTTTGACTATCTGGCGAGATTGTTCCCTAGTGATTTTAAAAAGAAGATGCAAGGTTTGAGCATTAAGGTAATGTACAGTGTAAGCTGCTTTGGCCTGGGCCACAGGATCAAGCTTAACAAGGAAAGCAAACTGGGTGACTTCATCAGTCATCTCATTGCCTGTGGCTAGAGGCCCAGGGAGTCCAGAATGAGCATGAATATGGCCTATATAAAAAGGATGTTGCTTAGAATGTATGCACTGCTGGATGGAGAAAAACAGAGGGGTAGCGTTTGTGGTGGGTTTTATGTATGGCACAGTTCCTAACAGGGGGATGGATTGAGAAATATAAGCACTATCAATATACAGATTAAAGGAGGTATTTGGATGTTGTTGAAAAACCTGTAAAACAGCGAAAAGTTCCACCAGTTGAGCAGAGTGGAATGAGGATTGTAGGGAAGTGGTTTGACTGTTTACAGTGAAGGCTGCCACTCCATTAGAGGTGCCATCAGTGAAAACTAGGGGGACATGGGGAAGGGGTCAGGGAGAGGTTAATGTAGGAAAAACAAATGGCCGAATTCTCAGAAAGTGGAGAAGTTTGTTAGCAGGGTAGTGGTTAAGGTATCCCTGAAAAGAGGTGTAAGATATTGCCCATTCATCATCATTTTGTATTAACCATTGTATTTGGGAAGTGGAGTGGGTAGAATAATTTTATCAGGGTCCTTACCAAATATTTTTATGCTTTGATCACATCCAATTTTTATTAACTCTGCCACCCATGAGGTGTAAGGGGTAAGGACTCTGGGTGGTGAAGCAGGTAAATGGACCCAGAAGAGGGGCCCCTCCTGCCAGAACACCCCAGTGGGTGTAAAGTCAGTGACACAAATGACCAGGAGAAAAGCCTTCTCATAAGAGATATAAGTGACCCTTTGGCCTCAGACCACCTGTTTAGAGAAACCTATCATTTCAAAAGTCGTATAGTACCATTGTTTGCTTATCCCATCACAATGGAGATTACCTTATCCTCAGTGTTTTCTGACCCAGCAGGTTTCTCTGTTTTAGATTCTCCTTCTCCTTTCTTACCTATCTCTGGCTATCAGCCGGACAAAATTCAGGGAGAACTAGGATAAAGTCTGAGAGAGCCAAGGACATGTCCTATAATGTATAGCTCGGACCTCTGCGCGAACATTTACAATAGACTTCATTAGGCACTTGAAGAAAAGAGGCAATGGGCATAAAAGAAGCAGAAGGTAAACTCCCACAGGAGCAAAGCTGCCTGTCCAGGAACTTAGAGAGTCCCAACCAGGCAACACAGACTTAACTATAGTAAATAAATCATTAGCAGCCTTAGCATCAAAATCAAGATGACTGTTTTGTATAACTAGAATGTTTTAATGTAAGTTAACCAAATCTAATGAAATGTTATCATGGTGCCAAAATTGAGACAGTTATTTACATACAATAGAGTAGAATCTGGTCTTTTCTGAGCCAAAACAGCTAGGTAAATATTAATATAACCCTTGATAAATTTCTTGAAATAACAAACATTACTTGACAACCAATGATTTTGGCTTAAACTTGATAGCTATTGATTTTATACCACAGAAATTTTTATTAACATAAAACAATTTTATGTTTTGCCCATGACTTAATTTGATAAAGCTTAAGCAAGCTATCCCACATATTTTAGCCTGAAAATTGGGGATTTTTTGTTTTTTACAGTTTGTAAACAGTTTAAAAACCTTTAACTTTAGGCATGGTATTTAGGTTTAGCCTGAAAATTTCTTTTATTTACATCCACACATCTTTATTTATATACTTTAACATCCTGATCTAAGTAACACTCAAAAGGCATTTTTATAAGTAATCATTGAAAAACTTCCTTCCCAGTTCCTTCAATCAATTTATCATACCCCATCATTAATTATTTTTCTTTTCTTTTTTTTTTTAATTCCCCCAAGGGGGTACACTGTTCCTAGAGTTACTGCAATACCAGGTCGATGTGTGGAGTGGACGGAGAAAGCTCCTATTCCAACTCTGAGCTCCAAAAATCCATTTAATATATTGTCCTCAGATAGAGGGCGTATCAGATATTAAACTGATAAGAAAGGATACTACACTTGATCTTAGCCAAAAGGCCGAGAAGTGATTAATTATCTTTCTTATAAGGCTATTAAAAAATTACACCAAATTGATTAATCCTATTACTAACAAGAAAGTAGTCTTAATACAATTTTATGTCATTAATACCAATAACACACTTGGAGAAGATTTTATTAGAAGTAACTAAGGCAAATTGTGCTGTTATCTTGAGGCAGGCTGGCACAGAAGTCAGGTCAGTTGCCTCCTCCTTTTAAGTAACAGGACATTACAATCTTTTTGAAAATATCTGACAAATTATAAGTTACCTCTTTAGAGGAAGTTTCATTGTTTTTAATAATCCTCTATGTAAGGTGAAGTTGACCTAGAACAAATATCTGGCAAATTCACTCCTGTAAAAGACATTTAACTTTTCCTTTTTAATTTCTATGCTTAGGTCTTTGATTTCCTTGAAATAGTTCTCTAGAAGAGAAAGGGGTGTCACCTGCATCCCTCTCATCTCTTTAGTCACAAACAGTCACAAATATGACACAACTAGCAAGCACAATGAGCACACATGAACACATACACACGCACACATAAAAAGAACAAATCCTCCAGATAAAATCAAAAACTTTGCTTAAAGAATGTGAAGCAATCTCAATTCCTTGTGCTTTTAAAATATCTTTTACTATGGCAATTAGCTCCTTTTTACTCTTTGCTAAATCTTTTTTCTTAACCCATGTTCCTTGTGTCTTGAGAGAAGTTATAAGCCCTTCAACAATTTACGCTTACTTAGGGTATGTCCCATGATAGAAAGGAAAGAGGAGAAATGGCAAGACCAGAGGGCAACATTCCCAGTCGGAGAACCAGCACGGGGGATTCTCCAATGGGCCTGACGCAAGCCTGTCTGCAAATTTAAGAATTTGGCAGCCACTCTAAGAGCATTTACTGGCCGTTGCGTAACCAGTTTTGTTGGTAGGAAGAGAGGCTAGGTAGGAGGTCGTTGCCAATGCCCGAATGGGCTGTCACGATTCACACAGGGAGGTAGGGGCCTTCAGCCAATGCCAGAGGGTAGCCCTGGCCAAGAAGCTTCAGTTGCCCTGTGCTATGTTGCAATTCCACATGATGGCACCAACCAAAAGTAAAAGAAGGAAAAGAAGTTTAATAAAAGCAACATAGAAATTCCACAATTCTTGTGTCTTGCAAATCTGACTAAATAGTCTTTAAATGGTTTGCCTAGAATTTGTCGCTTGTCTTGCCTTAGCAGATCTGTATCACAGGCAGGTTTTTTCTGTGGTGATCATGGTGCAGATCTGTATTACAGGTGGATTGCCTGTAGTGATCTCTATGCGGACCTTCACTCACCCACCAGTGGGGTGACAGTCCAATGGCTGGGATGGCTGTCTACTCAAGTGATGTTCAGGTCACACTTCATATCTTGAGCCTCACATTTGGGCGCCACTTGGCCCTGCCAGTGGGGAGTTGAACAAGGGTAAGTTAACCTGAATGGGAGATGGCAACCAGACACAAGAAGGAGACCATGCCAGGTGTTTGTCAAGGCCTTGAGAGTTTATTTTCACATGTAGTTTTATATAAGGTTGTAGGTAGAAGGGGACATAATCATGCCAAAGATCACAGAGTTACTGGAAAACCCACAATGCCTTTGTGTCTTCATCAGCTAACGGCAGCATGAGGGAGTATTTGCCCAAACGTACAATCCCTTTGTTTCTGGTAGCTGAATATTAGGTGAGGAAGTAGAAACTTAACTTGCTATATGGCAGTTTCTATTAACATTGCCGAGGTTTGGTTCATAGCTCCCAAAAAAGATTTAGTGCAATACCAATATAAATTCCAGCATCATTCTTCAGACATAGAAAAAATATTCTCAAAATTCATACAGAATGAGAGCAGGCATTGAATATTCAAACATACCCTCAGCAAAAGAATCACTTCTGGAGGTGTCACTATACCTGACCTAAAGCTACACTACAAAGCCATAGTAACCAAAAAAACAGCATAGTACTGGCATTAAAAACAGAAATATAAACCAATGGAACAGAACTGAAGACCCAAACCTTAGGCCAAGTAGCTACAGCCATTTAATCTGTGACAAAGGTGCCAATAACATAGACTGGAGAAAAGACAGCATCTTCAACAAGTGGTGCTGGACAAATTGGATAACCACATGTACAAAATGAAACTAGACCTACTCAACTCACCATACATAAAAATCAACTCCAAGTGGATTAAGGACCTCAATATAACACTTGAAACTCTTCAAGTACCTCAAGAAAAATTAGGAGAAATTCTCCTGGATATAAGAATTGGGAAGGACTTCATGATAAATACCCCAGTAGCCCACAAAATTAAATAATCTCTCGATCAATGCAGTCTTGTAAAGGTAAAAAGCTTTTGTACTAACAAATATACCATAAACAGTGCCAATAGATTACCCACTGAATGGGAGAACATTTTAACCAGCTATACCACTGACAAAGGCCTAATATCTGGAAGCTACAAAGAACTCAAATAAGTAAACAATAAACACTCAAAAAAAAAAAAACCTTGAAAAATGAGGTAGAGAACTGAATAGGGTGTTGTCGCGAGCACTCTCAAAGGTGATTGGTTGAGAGGATTCCGCCCATGAAGGTCAATAATACTCAGACGCTGGTGTACTCGCAAAGGAGTTTACTGGGATGAAAGTCACACACAAGCAAGTCCAAACTATCACAACTAATATTATAGCTAATATAATATATATCCAAATTATATTCATCACTACTAACACAATATTTCTAGTGAGTCTAAAATGTATACAACCTGATATCGCGACACTTGGGAGTATCGCGAGACTCGGTCTGTGAGATTTCTGACGTCACAACCTGGCGACGCGGGGTCCGTGCTCCGACTTTCTCTCTGTTCGCAGTTTTCAAGGCGAGTCTCAGTCGTCTCGGTCGTTCGGACAGCGTGTCGGGCAGATGAATTCGGATCAGCGATGCGTCTCGCGGAGGTCTCAGTCCGGACCGCTGAGCAGCCGTTCAGTCAGTCATAGTGTCGGGAGGACTGGGACAACGGCTGCTAAGCAGCTGGGTTTTTTGTATTTTCCACTACTTATCTAGGGTTGCACACACCTTCTGGTAATCTCTTACTATGTCATTGTACTCAGTTTTTTTCTTAGATTTTTGCTTACAAAGGTTGACTTTGCAATTTTACTCTCACACACAAAGAAAAACAAACTTATTTATCTAAACTGTCCCTGGACCATATGCTGGTCCTTACATGCTCATAACATTCCACCCCCTGACACCTGAAATGTAATCAGCATGAAAGGTGTCATGTACTGGTTATCCGCTTCCCATAGGATACCAGAGTTGTCTCACAGGACGGGGGTTTACAGAGTCATACGGTCGCCTATCTGATGAGCTTGTAATGTTATCAAAGGGTCTGCATAATTTTATTGGTAAAGCAAGCATTTTTGTTCTTCTATAAGTTCTATGAAGTTCATACCAAGTTTTATAAGCGGAAAATTCTTTAAGCAAATCTCTTAAGAGAGGGCGTAATATTATTCTCATAGACCATGATTGCAGTGATTGTGGTTCTGTAGGTGCACTGATTGCAGTGCAACAGTGCCAATCTCCATATAACAATTGCTCAGCTTCCTCCGGTCTATGTCTAATCATATTTCTACAAAGCTCATAATGGGCATGATTGCCTTTACAAATAAAGCATGAAAAAAGGCTAGCTAAGATATGTAGGAATTTGTCAATTGGATGTCTTTCAACATATTCTGTACCGTGACACATGAAATGAGTAAAGAGTAACAATAAGGAATCATCAGATCTAGGACCATTTAGGAATCTGGAAGAATATCTTGAGAGGCAAAAGTGGCAATCTGGCATATCATTATGGCGAAAGTTGAATCCCATGCGGTAAAATAGGTCCATAATGGGTCTAAGGTGTCTGTTGTAGTGATGCCTCAGAGTAATGATCACACCGTTCTTCTGGATTAAATCACATTTCCTTCCAGAGGGATTTTTCTTTGAGCGAGGCATATTTCTTTCCATGATAATTCTTATTGAACCTCAACTTGCTATTGGGACAATTAACACACATTTTTAAGGCTTGGTTTATAGTATGCCATGTAACTTTCAAATTCCTTTGATCAAACCACTGTTTCAAGGCATGGGCACCAATGTGTCCCATAGCATTATGGAGATTCAATATCTCCTGTTTATGAATATTAATAGTCTCAGAGGAACCCAATGTTCCCAGTTCTGTATTTTCTGGGTTGTGTATTTTATAAGTTGTTACAATTTTCTTTTTAAGAGGACCAATGTCCTCTACCTTATATTGTTTTTTGATTTTAATATTGGTTAATAGAGCTGCTAATCTGTCCACAACCTCATTATTCTTATGGGTTTCATCTTGTTTTCCTGTATGAGCATCTACATGATGTACAATAATTTTAACTGTTTCTGAGATTTTATCTAGTTCTTTCCATATTTTGTCTGACCATAGTGGTTTGCCATTTATTTTCCAGTCTGCTCTACGCCATTTACCTGACCAGACTGCAATTCCATTGGCTACACACCAGGAATCTGTATATAAATTTAGCTCTTTTTTATTTTCTTTTTGAGTTTGTCTTGCAGCTAAAAGTGCTGCAATTACTTCAGCATGTTGTGCAGATTTATCAGTTCCTTGGTCTGTAATAATCATACCATCACTTGGCCTATAGGCGGCAGCTTTCCAGTTTACTCTGTTATTAGAGGTTGTTGAAGATCCATCAGTGAACCAAGCATTTGGGATGCCTTGTTGGAACTCCTTAACGCTCCACAGACCAATGGTCCGATCTGGGCCAGGTTCCTTTATTTTAGGTATCACCTTTGGACTTATTAGCCATTCTGATTCCTCTAGTGCTGGTTGTGTTCTCAGTATGTTCTCTGAGTTCTGGGGTATCTTGCCTTGTGTAGACACTTCATTGTGCTTCACAAAGTCATTTAGATACCATTTCCATTGTAGCACCTTTCCTTCCATGGGCAGTCCAGCCCAGGCTTGCTCTGGTGCCTTAATCCAATCCATGATTGGTATTTCCGTTCTCAGAATGACCTTATGGCCTCTAATTAGAGAATGAGTAGTTCTGCATGCCTCATAGGTTGTCCATATGGTTTTTTCAAATAATGAGAACTTATTATCAGACCAAGGAAACCTTTTACAATAAAATCCAATCGGTGTTAATCTATTTCCTTTTGCAAAAATATTCCAATTGCCATAACCTGAAGTAAATAATATTTCAATAATAATAATATCACCTGGTTGTGTGTAGCCAAGGTCCTTGTATTGTTTGATTAGTTCTAATATAGTGGTAACTGCTTGTTCTTGGGCTGTTTCCCATACAAAATCCTCAGCCTTTTTTATTATTTTATATAATGGCTGGAGTATCAGTTGCAGATATGGTATGTGTTGGCGCCAATAGCCGAACATACCAATTAAGTGCTGTACCTGTGTTTTATTTTGTGGTCTCTCTAATGCATTTAATTTTTCTATCACTTCATCTGGAATTTTTGGTCCACTAGTTGTCCAATGTACTCCTAGGAACTTAACTTGTTCTGCTGGCCCCTGGATCTTGGATGGATTAATTGTCCAACCATGATCCCTTAAGTGTTGGATTAATTTTTGGGCTACAGTAGCCACTGTTTCTTTATCTTGACCTAAAATCAATAGGTCGTCTATGTAAGTTAAAATTTCCACCCCCTGGCACTCAAAGTCCTCTAAAGTGCTAGTTAGGGTTGTATGGGCTATTACTGGACTGTTTAGATAGCCTTGTGGCAGTCTCAGAAATTTATATTGTTTATTCTGCCAAGTGAAAGTAGTAATTTCTTGGGAATCTGGGTGCAAGGGAATACCAAAGAACATGTCTGATAAATCTATAGTTGCCAACCATTTAGGGGATGCTTGCCTAATCCTGAGGAAAATGTCCTCTACATCAGGTAATGAGCCAGGCATTTTTGGACTTTTCTCATTAATTTTCCTGTAATCTACTGTGAATCTCCATTTACCATTGGGTTTCATTACCGGCCAGACGGGTGAATTATAATTAAAACTCTGAGTTGGTGCCACTATGCCTTCCTTAAGCAAATCCTTCAATGTATTGGTAATATCCTCAATTCCTCCTTTTATAGGCTATTGAGGGGTAAAAGATGGGGGGATTTTTGGTAATCTTACTGGGTCCATTTTTACTTCTGCTAAATTAACAAATACCTTTTTAATAGCCTTATTATTTAAAAATTCTGGAAATATTTTCCTTATTTCATTAATTCCTAGAACGTTAGAGGGCGCCATTAAGCTTGCGGCTTCTATATCTATAAGCTTATCATAAACTTGTAGACACACATTTATTACTGGCGCATCTCTATGAGAATTTATTCCTTGTATAGAAATATATTTTTTAGCTTTTTCTTGATTAGGATGAGTAGTAATTATACTTATCTGGCTACTGGTATCTAGTAGCCACTTGGTAGGTATTAGTTTATTTTTTAATTTTATGGGAATATTTACAAACGGTCTGTTGTCATAGTTTCCTAGATTTATCTGGAAAACCTTGGTGGGTGGGGGAGGAGATTCGCGCGGTTTGTTATCTGTCTGCGCGTATTCCGCCCAGCAGGGGGCCCTGACGGGCCCCGTCGTCCTAAAAAAGTTCTGGAATAATTTGGTCTACCAAAGGGATAGTTTCTTTGGCCAAAAACACGGCGAAAGGGGCCTGTGGGTCCCTTAGGCCTTATAGGCATTGTATTTCTATTTCCAAAGGGTCTTATTTTAATATTAAAATAAGGTCTGGGTCTGTCCTTGTTCCCATTAAACCTCTTCCTGGGAAGTGTCCGTGCCTTAACTTGAAAAGACACTACATTTTCTGCTTCAAGTTCTCTGAATCCTTTAAAAAACTGAATAGCATCAGCTATAGTTTCTGCACCTTGTAAGTTACCTACAAGACTCATTTTTAGATGTTGTGGGGCGCCCTTAATGATGAGCCTTCTAAAAGCAGGTAATAAAGGTGAGGCTTGTGGTGTCTCTACCTGATTATACACATAATATAATACTCCCAGTTTTCTGCAAATTTGTATTGCGTCTGAATATGAATTCCACCTTCCTGCAGTTTCAAATTGAGTTAAGTCCAGAGAGGGGAAAGCTAATCTCCAAGCTGCAGTCAGCCAGTCTATCAGGGAATGGGTGTCACCCTTTGAAGTTTCTAAAACATGTTCTAAAGCTTCATGAATGGAGGGGTTTTCAATAATACCTCTAATTTTTCTCATTTCTGTTTCATGAAGCATCACTGTGTCTGCCCCCTTTTCCCATAATTTTACTAAATACTGGGCATCCTTTAGTCCATTCTGTGCATAATCCCTCCTTAAATCAGACAATTCTTGGGGACTAAAGGTTCTGGACTCCTCTATGCAAGTTCCCGGTTCGGCGGGGGCTTTAGACCAATTGGGAGCTAATTTTTGTATAGCTCTACCCATGGGAGTCCTTTTTGTAGTAGTAGTAACCGGGAAGGAGTAAGAAGCACCAGAAGGGTTGATCAGGTCCTTCTGCTTCTTCACAATATTCATGGCTAGCCTTTTGCCCATTAATCTGTCCTTATCTAAATCTTGCACAGTTTTCATTAATACTGCCGGCACCTGTTTTTTAGAAACTGATTTCACAAAGGGTTTAACTCTTTCTGGGTTAATTAAATCCAAATCAATATTAATTGGCTCCATTCCTATCCTAGACTGTACTGCTTCAGCAGTAGTTCTCCATTTGTCTTCCTCTTCTGAGGAGGGAGGTTCTCCTGTAACTGGAGAAACTTTTATTCCCTTCAGTTTTTTAATTAGGGAATTCATCTCCACAATAGGTCTGATAACCAATAAAGAAACTTAACTTCTCGTTTGTGAATATACCAGGTCAAATTCGATGGATTTTCTAGTCTCATGAGCTGTTCAAATTTTAAATCAGCTCTTCTTTCAATCCTTTTGCTTAGAAATTTCCACATAAGTTCTGACTTAGTGACACGGTTCCAATGCGCATCAACCCGCTCTTCCTCCTGTTACAGAGTTGGCATCGTGGCGTCAAGTTACCGGTACTTCCGCACCCTTAGGGAGGGTGGTGTTTTCTCGGCCGGGCTTTTCCCAGCACCAATACCCGCTCTTCCTCCTGTTACAGAGTTGGCATCGTGGTGGTTGGTACTAACCCGTCGGTCACTTAGTCATACACTTAGTTTCAATTTCAAAGCTAGGATTTCTAGAAGCTATAATTTGAAATTGACCTTCTAATTATGGCGGATCCTGCCGACTACGCCAGCTGTCGCGAGCACTCTCAAAGGTGATTGGTTGAGAGGATTCCGCCCATGAAGGTCAATAATACTCAGACGCTGGTGTACTCGCAAAGGAGTTTACTGGGATGAAAGTCACACACAAGCAAGTCCAAACTATCACAACTAATATTATAGCTAATATAATATATATCCAAATTATATTCATCACTACTAACACAATATTTCTAGTGAGTCTAAAATGTATACAACCTGATATCGCGACACTTGGGAGTATCGCGAGACTCGGTCTGTGAGATTTCTGACGTCACAACCTGGCGACGCGGGGTCCGTGCTCCGACTTTCTCTCTGTTCGCAGTTTTCAAGGCGAGTCTCAGTCGTCTCGGTCGTTCGGACAGCGTGTCGGGCAGATGAATTCGGATCAGCGATGCGTCTCGCGGAGGTCTCAGTCCGGACCGCTGAGCAGCCGTTCAGTCAGTCATAGTGTCGGGAGGACTGGGACAACGGCTGCTAAGCAGCTGGGTTTTTTGTATTTTCCACTACTTATCTAGGGTTGCACACACCTTCTGGTAATCTCTTACTATGTCATTGTACTCAGTTTTTTTCTTAGATTTTTGCTTACAAAGGTTGACTTTGCAATTTTACTCTCACACACAAAGAAAAACAAACTTATTTATCTAAACTGTCCCTGGACCATATGCTGGTCCTTACATGCTCATAACAGGTGTGCTCAGAAGAAGAAATGAAAATGGATGACACACACTTAAAACAATGTTTGATATCCCCAACTATCAGGGAAATGTAAATTAAAACAGATGTGAGAATCCTCCTTACTCCAGTAAGGATGGAAATCATTAAAAATCAAATGACAACAAATGTTGACAAGGATGTGGGGAAAGAGGAATCCTCATCCACTTCGGTGGGAATGTAAACTTGTACAACCACTATGGAAATTATATGGAGATTCCTGAAAAGGCTGAACATAGAGGTACCAACAGACCCAGTTATTCCCTCACTGGGTATTGACCCTAAATGATCCATGCTTCAGTACAGAGATATTTGTTCAACCACTTTTATAGCTGCTCAATTCATAATAGCTAAGAACTGAAATCAACCTCAGTACACAACATTGTATGAATGGATAATGAAGCTGTGGTACATTTATTCAATGGAATTCTATTCAACAGTAAGAAAAAATAACTTCCTGGTTCTTCCTCCTTCTAACAATATTTTGCATACTTCCTCCCCCTCCCCTTTGCCCCCCATTGTTGGCTTACTTTGAGTCTGCATTCTTCTCACTGAACAACCACCAAATAAAGGTCCTTCATGTACATTTAAATCTGACCAGTAAAGCTCATCCCAACTGTGTGTCTAATTTATGTCTCAAGGTTATAAGAAAACCCCAATTCAAGACACCATGCAGATTACTCACTAAGGAACCCTCCTAACTTGGGAACTTTCTCCTTTGATTTCATAAAATAAATTTTTCTGAACTTGCCCTTCTGCTGAGTGAACACTAATATAATTTTTTGTGAGTCACAAGATACAAACTCAGAACCACTGTGTTGAGACACTACCTGCTCTCAAAACCTGCACCAGTATGAAAGTAGAAAGAAGGTTATGTTGGGAGCGGGAAAAGAAGAGAGACATGGGAAGAGTAAAGGGGAACAACAACAACAACAACAAAAAATATTGTAAACACCATACTAATAAAAGTAACAAAAACTAAGAAAAACAAAACCTTTAAACATAAAGTTGACTCCTTCCTCCAGGTTTCCGCATGGTATTTTTAAGTCTTGTTGTTCCTGAGTTTATCTCTGTTCAGGCCTTCATTTATTTTAATTTTCCTTTGTCTTAATTCTCAATGTTGCCAGCTCTACTGAGGCCCTCATTAGTCTACACCTGGCTGTGTATCGTCCTTCTAGCTATTGGCTTTATCCAGTCTGGCATATCCTTTCTGCTTCCTCCTGAGGCATAGCTGTCAAATTCATCCCCTCCCCCAACTGTGACATAATAATGATAATGAATGTTATTAATGTAGTTATTATTCTCAACAGAAAACTAACTTGGTAGTACTGACATTTGGGATATGCCTTCTGCTTCCAGTTTTACCCCCAAGTTTAAGCATTGTCCTTCTCACTTTCCCATTTTGCTTTTTATACTCTATGCATTTAGACTTCTTCCCTTCTGAGATTTTTTTTTTTTTTTCCTACCTGCTGTTTCCCTGGACCTGTTATAATTTAAATTTTGAGCAATTGTGTCAGAAAAGTTGTTGGGAGGTCTTTATCATGGGTGGGCCCGAGTTTGTTTTTGTAGGATAAGGAGGTAATTGCAGGCTTTTGTCTGGGAGAAGTCAGTCTCAGCATGAAAGGCAATACATTGCTTTGACTCCAGAGAGATCCTTCCTTCTATGGAGGATGGTCTTGGGGCCCTACTAAAACAATATAGCCATTGGTTAGAAGTTACTGTGTTTAAACTGTAACTGTGCAATTAGCATGTCTATGACAGGATTGAAAGAATTACCATAGCAGTGTATTTCCCGGAGACAAAACAGTATGGCTAGGGCTAATAAAAAATGAGTGGCCAACATTTGTACATGAATGACTTAGTCTCAGGTGTGTGGTCCTCTATATAATCCCCTGGATTCTCTGAATTCCTACCATTGTTGAAACTATCTAAAGGAAGTCAGAGTAGCTACCATTCTGCTGCTCTGCAACAGGGCTGAATACTGCAGCTATGGACTTCTTCCATGGCAGTACTGAGTAGTGAGAATTGGTAACAGTTTCCTATGCTCTTCAACTGAAGTCCAAGGAGCATGATCCTGATGACTGGAAATACATTTTTCTTTTTCTTGTATGTTTTTATTTTAATTTTATTGTTTTTATTAAGTAGAAACTTTGTATGGGCACATCATGTGTTGGTACCATCATTTCCCTCCTCCCTGCCCCCATTCCACTTGAGGGCGCTCCTCAGTGGACAGTTGGTATTCACCATGGGGCTTTGGGTTACAAGTTGTAAGATCAGCACTCAGTCATTTTGGGGGTGGGGAAAGCCTCTGGATATTCCCACCCACACTGTGGCTCTTACATTCTTTCTGCCCCTCTTCCACAACATTTCCTGAACCTTGGTGGGTGTGATTTAAGTCTACTGTTGACCTCTCAGCAGCTCCTGGACTTCTGCTTTAATATATTTTGAGTATATTCAGTGTCTGTCTCTGAAGGAATCCCGGGAGGGGGACCCCACGCTCTGCCTGGATATGGTGACACCCCAAATCACTCACGAGAAGCGGTCTTGATGCAAACTGCAAGAGGATTTTATTCCAAGCGCGCTGGGGCCCACAGTCGTACACCGCACAGGGGTAGAGGACTGCAGAGCCCCGAATGCAGGAACAGGGCAGTTTTTATAGGGTTTCTAACAAAGCCTGTGCATTAGACCAATCATTTTTTAATATCAGGAGCCCGCAAGGTGTTAGCCAGTCAGTTTGTGCCACCCCATAGTTTCTAAGCCAATTAGTTTATGACCTTGGTGGTCAGCATTTGCGCAGGTCCTTGGGTGGGAGTAGCAGAGTGTGGTATCAGTCTCCTATGACCTTGGAGGTCAGCCTTTGCGCAATTCCTTAGGTGGGGGTAGCAGAGTATGGTATCAGCCTCCTATGACCTTGGTGGTCTGAGGCAGGCTGCTACAGCTCATGGCTACTAAGGCTTACAGTGTGGGCTATTAAGGCTTATAGTGTAAGGCTTATAGTGCAGGCTATTTACAGAAACCAAATAAGTGGTTCACTTTATTACTCATTTCCCATCCTTGTGGGCTATCTCATGCCCTTTTTACCTAGTTTTATATTAGGAGCGGGCTCTGATATAATGAGAAGAGGGATTCTTTACTTGCTTCCAACAGAGAGTAAAGCCTGGAGTTTGAGGTATGCAGGGGGCCCGCTTAAGCTCCCCTTGGAGCGTGATAGTATTTCTGAGCTTCTGAATTCTTGGGCCTTTCATCTCCATCACCCTGGCACTAGTTGTCAGGCTCACCAAGGAAGTAGTGCCCTTATTCATCTTGATAATGCCTCTATGGTTTCACCTGGGCCTGGCTAATGTGCTAGGGGTGGTTCATCTACTTGGTTCTTGCTACCTTCTAAAACAGAAAGACGGATTTTTTCTTTATTGGACAGGAAACTCCCACCCTACCCAATCCCATTCATCCCATTTCCAGCCAGACCAGAGCTCAGGAGAGGGCAGAATTCCTGCATTTATTTTTACATGGTGCAAAGGGCAATAAATGGACTTTTCTTAGTAACTTATCTCTCATCTAGTGGTGTTTAAAAAAAAATCTTCAAGTTTATCTTTAGACAGCTGAAAATATTAACTAGGCTTAATATTATTTTTCAACTTGTGATTTCAGGTAATATCTGATGGCAATCTACCCTTATAAGTGAATACACTCAGAATGTACACTGTGCTTCTCATCTTTACTAAGAACAGACACTGGGAGAACATGATTATAAGTTCTAACATTGATTCACTTGTCCTTTAGGAAGCCCTACATTTCTCTCCCCCTAGATTTCTAAAAAGGAAATTTTTGAGACCAAATAAGGACCACCAGAAACATCCCCATAAATACAGTGTGATCCCTTTTAAGAGTACAAAGAAGGAAGAAAAAAAGAGGAAATAGGAAAAGAAAGACAAGAAAATTAATAGAGCCTGTCATGGACCTTTCTTGAAGGCTTGTGAGATGGGAAAACATGGGAAGACTAAGCAAAGATTGCCTAACCTGTACCTAGTCTACCTATTTTGCCTACTTTTGTGCTAATGGTTATTCTACCTCTCCCATCTTCTACAGCTTTGTCAATACATGAGGGTAACTGGAGTTGTTAGGGTGAAAACCCTGCTCCAGCCCCAATAAGTTACCTTGGCCATCCACCCAATAGGCCAGTTAAAGAGATAAGAAATAGTGAAAAGCAGAGAGAGATTCATTCAATGTGGAACAAATAAAGTGTCCCCATGTTCATCTTTTGTGTGCTGACATGGCAGAATTAAGCAGAAGGGCGAGAGATACGGGTCATTAAGGTAGTTATGCAAACATGGTCAAGGTATGGTCTGGCTGATCATTGCTTAGTTTAGGCTTTGCAAGGCAGTCCTGAAGATGTTATCACTGTCATCTCTGGAGGGGAGCAGTGTGGTTCACAGGAAATAGTTGCTTCTGCTCATGGGTCTCATGGATAATTGTCTCCATTCAGGCAGTCTGTTATGCAGGCTTCCCTATTGCTTTGGGGTAGTTTGTGTCCCACTTCACAAACATGTATATCAATCAGTCCTATTCTGAGAAATCAAAAAGAGACTGAATTAGAAAGGTTAAGGAGGCAAAGAAAAAAAAGTGGGGTCAGAGATGGTCAAGATGGAATTAGGCCAGTGCTGGTACTCTCGCTCATGAGTGGAAAACTGAAAACTTCCCTTACTAATTACAAGGCCTGCATAACAAAAGACAAAAAATTCATAATTTAAACAGTTTTACATGATACAAGAACTTTAAAAATTGAGGACCTGGGCACACAAAATAAACCATGTATTTTAATGCTTAGACTTGATGAGAAATGCACAGCTGAGCAGAAACATAACTGGAAAAAAAAATAAAATAAAGAGCAGAGGTGAGAGAACAAATAAGACCTGTCAGTTTAGATTCCTTCTCTGTGGATGTACTGCAGGACTCCTCCAGAATGTCTCCCAAGGAGAAACAAGAAGGAAGAAAGAGAACTTGCTAGGTGGTATGGCTTGCTTTAGGGTAGAAAAACTCTGTGATCTACTTTGGGTAAGAATTTTTATTTCTATGACACTCTATGGCAGAAAGAGGAGAGACAGGGTGAAGAAAAATAAGATACCTTGCTTCTTTTACTTTGACATATTCAGCTCATGATGCCTACATATGTGTCAGGTCCAAGAATATAATGTAGCCTAGTGAGGTTAAAGCAGTTTTGCATTGTATGAGGACACACCATGCTGTTCCCACAATAACACAATTGCCTAACAATGCATTTTTCTCATAATATACTACTACAGCTAAACAATACATTTTGTATTTAGCAGTACTGATCTTTGATCACAACCAATTTCAAGATTTTTTTTTTTTAATTTACAAATTGAACAGTAGTAGAGGTAGAGTGGAAGTCAGGAATGCGAAAGGATTTATCTTGAAAGACTTCAAGGAAAAACAGATGGAAAAAACTTATTGTAGGTAATGAACTCATTGGATCTTTCTTCAGAAGACAGAAAACTTGCTCTATTCACATGAATTTTAGAATGCTTTTATATGCTAGTCTATATACTGGAGTAGGCAAATAACTAAGCCCTGTTTTCACTCTACAATATTACATGTAGCTCACATAACACTAAAACCAACGATACTGTAGCCTTGGTTCCCAAGATGGAAACCAATGTGTGCAAGGCATTACAACGCAGTGCTAATGGAAATAAGCATATTGAAAATTTCTGTGAATTAATGCTATAGTGTAGAGTTAAATTACTTCAAAATTCTTTTGGCCTATAACTAAAGTAAAAAATTTACTGGCACATATTTGTTTCATGAACTGAAGAGTTCCATTATTACTGCAAGTGTTCAAGTTCCTACACCTTCTTTCATTGTTTCATTTCATCTGCTATTCCCTCATCATTACTTGACAAAAAAAAAGTATCTTAATTTTCCCATTCCATTTCAAATATTACCTCCTCCAAAAAGGTTTTTGGCTTGTCATAGGAATTTCCACTATCATTAGTAACATTCTACAGTTGTCTTCTTTGTTATAACACTGTATACTCCCTTATTGCAGAAAATATCTCATTTGTAGGTAAGACATTTAGAGATGTCAGCAACTTAAAAGATTTACTCTAAGCCATCATTTTCACAAATGAAGTCATGTAACTTAGAAAGACTACTGAGCTGAAAGGTAACTAAGTAACACTGGCTAAATTGAGACCAAATCCCTTATCTTTGACTCATAGAAATATTTATCCTTATACATTATTTTAAAAAGCAAATGTCCAAAAATAATGGATGAATATATTATTCAACTAATGCCATAATTATTAAAAAAATTTTTCTAATGATAATATAAATTGTGAAGATATGATTTTTAAGAAAAACTAGACCTAATATATGTAAATTAATTTACATATCAGTCCTATGATCATTAAATAATTTTGATTCACAGTTGTTTGTTGAGTGAAATAAAATCTTAGCAGTAAGAATTCCCCATACATTTTTCTAACTTAATGGGTTCAGAAGTGTGAGTGTAAATATCCAGTTTATTATATTTATTTGAAAAGATATATCTACAGGACATGTGATGGTATAAAATTTTGGAGCCTCATGGCAACTGCTAATTTTATGCAATAGATGGAAATCATGCTATTAATACCAGCTGTTTTTTTTTTTTTTTTTTTTTGCCAGATGTAATGCTATATTTGGTGAGTTAAAATTTTTTATAAAATAATGGTTTGATTCTTTTAATATAATCTATTAATTTTTCATAGTAACAACATTTGTTTTTATTTCCTTTGGCAAAGAATATGTTGAATGTTATTTTGGCAAATGACATTATAAAACAAAACCTGCTTTCATTTGAATTTTATAAAGTTGATTTTCAATATAATATGTTGTAAGTCAAATTATATATGTACAATTTCTTTTTTTTTTTCATTTAATCCCATATGTTCTAAATATACTGTAGACTTTTTAAGGTAGCTTATATTTTAGATTAAAATAAACCCAGAAGTTATGAAATCTCTACACCTGAATCTCTACTACACACACATAATATAGTGAATACCTATAAACTATGTTTCCTCAGCATTCATTTAACCTAGAAATTCTTAGCACCTGTGTTTGAAAACATTTTTGATTAGTTTAGATACCTGTATTGGTACAAATTACCCAGAGAACATTAGAAACAGAACCACTGAGTTTAATTTTGTTTTAAACCCAAACAACTAGCTAAATTTTAATTAAAACTAATCACCTACAGTTCTATCTGGGTCAGATGGAAAGAACAGATCATTTTGGCACAGTACCCAGAGCTTAATTATCTATTGCCCTTCCTGAAAATTGGGGCGATTTAGCCCTGGACCCCCCCACACTAAAATGGTCTTCACCTTGCTAAACCAAACGGCTACCTCCCTTGTGGAGAATTGCTGGCTTTGCCTCTGATCTGGGCCTCCGCGGCCACTTGCAGTAGTCACCAATGATGCCAATGATGCAACTACAGATGCCCATACTCCTCCCTCCCCGCAAAATTTTCTCAACCACTCTCCTCATCCCTGTCCAGCTTTTCTCAATGTCTCCTTCTGGAGCTTACATTTGGGCCCTGCCTTCCCCTAATGTTTGTGGATGCAGGATAGCCTCCAAAACAGGAGAGGACTAGACCTATTAACGGCCAAAAATGGAGGCATATGCTTGTTTTTACAGGAAAAATACTGTTTCTACACTAATAGATCGGGAATCGTTCAGGACAAGATCAAAATATTTCAAGAAGACCTGGAGAAGAGATGGAAAGACCCCCAGGACAACCCACTGTAAATGGACCTACATGGCTTCTTACCCTACCTCCTCCCTCTACTCTGGCCCCTCTTTTTCCTTCTCCTTATCCTCACTGTTGGGCCTTGTGTAATTAACAAAATTATACAATTCATTCACCAGCAACTAGAGGCAATAAAACTCCATCAGGTTGAGATACATTACCACAGGCCAGCAACTCAGAAATTAAATTCCTCATGTGGCACACTGCCACCTCTTCTGCCCTCCATGTGACCAATGACAGGTAAGATCTCAGACTGACTGAGACAACCTAAGACAGGCCATGGAGTGGGTTCTCAGCAAGCTAAACACCTGGTACCCAGTGACAGGTAAGATTCCCAGAGGGGGACAACCTAAGACAGGGGCCATGGTGACTAATGCTCTTACAAAAACAAAAGGGGGAGATGTTGGGCCTCGAAAGGCCCAGGCATGAGGCCTAGTAGAACTTCCTGAGCCTACCTAAAGTTTGGCTATCTGCCTCTGGCCAACTATGACTCAGCGGAGTGCCAAATGGCCTCTGGCATGCTACTTCTGCATAGGAGTTGGAATTCTTGCACACGCGTGCTTGGGACCAATCATCTCAAAGGTTGCAGTTTACTATTGGTCCTTACCTCTCCCCCCCACCCCATGTTCTAAAATCTCCACCCTCGCTTTCAACATTATATAAGTAACTGCTTGTAACAATAAAGCGAGTTCCTGCTTTGACAAGACTCCCGGCTTGGTGGTGTGTTCCTTGCCATCAACTCTCATCCTCCTCCTCAGCCCTTTGGGAGGAACCAGCAGGCCTGGTCCTCCCTCAGCACTACCTGCCAGGGGAACCTGGCATCATAGTACAATAGTGAACAGTGGTATAAGTCCAGAAAGTTTAGGTTTTTGGAGAAATTGTTCCAAAATGAATTAGTGCTTATTTAACATCATGAAGCATTAATACATTTGTTACTAACAGTAACATAGACTTATTAACTCTTTACATTCATTGAATTTTTATTCTCAACTGGTTAATATTATTACAGATTGTCTAGTTCACTTTTTCTACTCAAAAACTTTTCATGTATTAAATTGAACTAGAACTGGTCATATATGTGAGGTATTCAGTGTAAGTTTGTGTTCTCTTCTACAGCAAATAAATATCCTAAAATTGAACTAAGAATAATAGTTCCTCAAACTGAATACTTCAATTTATGACCTGATTTTGTTCTTTAAACTTTGCATTACTTGCATTTCACAATTTGCCTACCACATAACAGACCAATGCAGAAGGCGTAGGAATTCCACTAACAAATGCCACACTTATCTCTGCCCTTTGATTTCTGTTTGGATGAAATGGGTAGTTTAGACTTTCAGGCAACCAAATTATTTGCTTTAATGAGATATTGAGACTATTTTTACAATGTAACCAAATTTTACCCTTAGATCCACTGTTATACTTAACACAAAACACACTACTCATCATCTCTGTTTCTTCTAAATGGTTCTTCAAAGTGTTTATTTTAAGTACAGAAAGCTTCTTAAATATTTCTAGAACTCTTTAAACTAGGTTTATACAAAATTCACCTCTGGAATGAATATGACAGAGCAAGAATTGTCATCCCAGTAGGCAGACAAGCAGAAAGTAAAGGCAAACTTTAAAAAGTAGAAAAAAGAAAGTGAAATTGAAAATTAAACTCATTACCAAAGCTGAGAGTTTCAGAGATAAAGAGTAATCAAGATGAGATCCACATGGCTCAAATGCACATTCAGAGATCTTTCTCTGTTGTACTCCCTCTATAACCTTGAATAGAACTAAATACATATCTGATTAGCAAAACAGATTAGTTAAAAGGGTACAGAACATACCTGGTTAGCAAAGAAGATCTGGTTAGAGAATGAAACAATAGTTTAAAATTACTTTGATTAATATTTAAGTTTAGTTGTCAGGTGACATTGTAAGCTATATCTGGGACATAGAGAGCATACACATCCTATCTTAAGTATCTGTCAGTTACAAATATAGGCAGAACATTTTAGTAGCTCTAAAAACAATATTTCATCAATTATTTTAGCAATAACTTTAAGACAATTGATTTAATCTAGAAATTGTATGCCAAGAAAAAGACAAGAAAGTATAAAAGCTTGGCATCTGTGTTTGAAAACAACTTTGTTTAGTCTCCATACCAATGTAAGTACCAATAACCCCCCAAACTGGAAGCAGAACAACAATTTAAGATTATTTTTCTAGGGCAGGAAACATGTCTTAAGTATCAATATCTTTATAATTTAAGATACCAGAAATTAAGATACCAGAAATAAGATAACTAATTAAGTGAAACCTTGATTGAGACTGATTATACATACATAGCTCAAGAATAAAATAAATTCTGGTCATTGTTGAGGTAAACAAGCCCTATTTTAACATACATTAGAGACAATATGGCAGATACAAAGTAACTTTTTAAATAAGTGCCTTTTACCATTGAACAATTTTAAGGTTTAACTAAAGAAATATTTATGATTGTTACATGAAGTTTACACAAACTATATTAACATTGTTTGTATACAGTGAATTTTCCTAAGACATGGGGAGATTTTCAGTTTTCCTAAGAACAAAATCACAGTAAGTTAATTTTATAAGAGTTATATTATAACCTCAGTAATAATCATCCAGCAAAACTGGCATGAACAAGACAAGAACCACCTTAAAGTTACAGTTTTAGCAAGGCATGGTGATGTATGCTTATTGATAGCCAAACATCATGGACTTTGTATAGACCAAGTTACAATATTCTGACATCTGGGAAAATCAGATATTAACAAAAAGTACAGTTATTTAAGGCACATGAGGCTATAGAGAGTAAACTATGAACAAAAGATCTGCTAACAGACTTGAAAATAAAAAAGAAATCTATATTATGTAGAAACATTTTTGGCTTAAACATGAAGACATGAAAAATTTTACAATTTTTTAAAGCTAACCAGATATTTCTTTATAACATATAAATGTTGGATTCCCAAACATAAACAAAATTTCATGACACAATCTGTAACTATTCTAACCTTAACCAACTCTATAATTCTGCCTGTGTTTTTGGTAAACTTGTCCAGTAGTGATGGAAGTTAAATTTAAATTATTAAGACTGATTGTTGAAGGAATTGAGGAATTACATCTTAAATCACAATATAATTTTGTTTAGAATTTTCTTTAACTGTTCACGAGGAAGTAAATAGTTTCCAATGCATGACAGATAAATGCTGTTTAATGTTTCCAAATGTGGTCTATTTACCTTATAAAAAGAGGGGATGGAGGGTAAATGATACCTCTGTGAGTTTTTTTTTTTTTTTGGGGGGGGGCAGGGTTTTAGATATAGTAACCTTAAAAGAAAATTAAATATTAATGGTTCAATTTTAACCTCAAGATTTAGTTAAAAGGCTAACAAATAGAGGAACCTAGTTAACTTGGTTGGGTACTCTAAATTCAATCTTTCATAACCATTACCATGACCAGATTAACATGAATAAGTCCAAGTTTTAAATTTACAGCCTGAGTACCATAATAACCTGCTACCATCCAGGACCTTCCTTTGTTAGTCTTATATAAAGCCTAGGTTAATAGTCATTTTATATCTCAAGAGGTATGTAATCTGATCAAGTACGTTGTCTTTAAACTACATCTACATACTTTTACTCTACAATATATGTAACCACTCTTTAACAATCTTTTTCATCAAACATTTCCAACATTTAAAGTTTTCTCTCCAGTTTATCTTATAGTCAGTTCACCTTATAACTACAACAAAAACTTTCATTGTCCTTACCATGATACTTTTAATAAAATACCTTTTGAAATAACTTTTTTTTCTGAAAGAATAGAACAGATTTGACTTATACTATTTACCCAGAATAAACATATCGATTTTATCATTTATTGATTTTGGAACTTAGTTTCTTATAACTTTCCTGAAAGAGTCATTTTTTTTTTTTCTTACTAAATTCCAGGGAGAGTTTTGGACTTCCCTCAGAGCTACAAGACAGCTTTCTTTACTGCCACTTTAGAATTCTTTAAGAGTAGGAAAATCATGCATTTTTAAAAAATACATTTATTTATTTGACAGAGAAAGAGAGACAGAAAGACAGAGAGAGAGAGAGAGAGAGAGAGAGAGAGAGAGAGAGAGAGAGAGAGAGAGAGAGAATGGGCATGCCAGAGCATCCAGCCACTGCAAGTGAACTCCAAACACGTGGATCCCTTGTGCATCTCGCTAACGTGGGTCCTGAGGAATCAAACCTAGGTCCTTTGGCTTTCCAAGCAAGTGCTGTAACCAGTAAGCCATTCCTCCAGCCCTGAATCTTTCTGTTTTATTTTATTGCCTATTATTTTAATTACTTTTAGGGTTCCTTCTGGGGGACACTCAAAGTAAAAACTTGTCTTTGTCATCTAGTACAGTGGGCTTGGTGGAGAAAATCCTCCACAATGAAATGGCACTGCTCAGAACAGAAATCGTGCTGTAACCTTAATAAGCCCCATACATACTCATACAAGTGCACTTTTCATGTGGACTCCAGACAAACATTTCCCCTTCACACATTCTTTCATTCATTTAGAAGCTATACATTTGCATTTTAAACTTTTATTCTATGTACAACTCCAGAGACTAAAATCAAACCTTGTTACCAGGTAGTGGGTCAGGAGAGGCCTAGAAAGCTGGAGGAGCCAGAGGAGTTGTTGGGGCAAGGTGGCTAGAAGAACCTGGTGAGAAGAGCAGGTAGAGCAGGGAGAAGGTCATGCATGCAGAGTGAAAAAAAAAAAAAAATGTTTGAATATAGGCCATTTCAGTCCATTTGCCTGAACATTTGCAGAACTTTTTAAATCAGTGAGAATTTGGAAATCAAAATTACCACATTCAGGCCATTTGGACCCAATGTCCAGCTTAGATTATGGCCAAGCAATGTTGCCAAGAAAGATAAGATGTCATCCAAGAGTTGTAGAGGCTTTAATTTCTTAAGGAGATAGGGAAAGAGCAAAACAAGGGTGAGAGAAAAGGAACTGGGGCTTAAGCTGGGTTTACACAGAACACCAATGTGAACCCCCGGCCTGTCAGTGTGAATGGGCCTGCCTCTCCCATGTGGGCAAAGGCCATACATGTCACAACTCTTGGCTTTTTAGCTTGTTAGTGGGCAAGGCAGCAAACTGTACACATGACAAAAACAGCTGGCAGTAAAAGATGAGACCTCAGGAGGCAGAGGGAGAAGGAGAGTGTCCAAGATGGTGCAAGTGAAACAAAAGGTGCCCCTTAGGGCAAGGTAGACCAGACTGCAAAATACCTGAGGTGTTGAGAGTGTTTCTTTCTTGAGACCTGGGGTTAAGGCCCAAAAGTGGCTGAGAGATATAGCCTTGCATGCTGGCACTACTTCAACAAGGAGAGATTAAACCCCAGAGCAGGTCAACCTGAGAGGGATACTTACTGAGAAGGAGGGAAGAGATGAGGAAGAGAAGAAGAATGAGGCCAAATTGTGGAGGACATGAAAGCTGGTACCAAGCAGAGATGGTTCGAAGTCTTCAGAGGGCCAAATGGCAACTCAGTGGTCTGGTCAGGGGAAAGGAGTTCTGGCCTCCCAAGAGGGCCACCGAAAGCCTCCTATCCATGTCACAAGCACCAGATGTAAGGTTAGGAAATGACCAAGACCATGCAAACCACTCTGAGGCAAAGATGAAAGCTTGTATTCAGGAAAAATATAAGCTGCCAGGACTGACCCTCAAGAACAGAGCACAGCCTACCTGAGATTCCAGATAGTGTGCTTTATATGGCTTTTTCAGTTGGGGGAACATGAAGAAGAGAAAAGAACTCCTTTGTTCTTTACATTAGCCATTTCAATAGTTCAGATGTGAGACCAGAACAGTGAGCAGGCTACTTATGAGAGAGATAAGGGGGCAGGAAATCATGACCTGGGGCACTGTTAGGCAAGGAAGGGATAATATCTGGGATGTTTCTTGAGGAATGTGGATAACCTACTTCCTTATGCCTCTGTCATCACATGGTGACTCCGTTTTGGGAGCCTGTCCAGACCTAACACCTAGTACCCACATAAGGCCAGACACACCAAACAGCACAGGTGATGGGAGTTCTTTGCAAAGGTAGGAGACTCCGGTGTGCCCATATTCACCTCTCAATCTCCCTCCCCCCCCTTTTGTCTTTCAAATAAATAAGATATGATCCACAAATCTAATTTTAAAGCTTCATTATTATATTAATATTTTAGCCTTGGGCATATTTGTTAAAGAAGTCTATGCCTCAAGTATTTTCATTAAAAATGGTAAATAAAAAAAACAAAAAATCCATAATCATAACAATCTTTTAAAGTATGCAATATGTTATTTTAGTATCTAGGTAGAATATTGCTAATCAGATCGTTACAACCTCTATACTTTGTCTGATTAAATTGGTTAGTAACAGTACTACTTAAAATGATAGCTTTTTTAGTAGTAATGTTAGGCAGGTTTCCTGAGAGGTAAATTTCTTTACAAATGCATCTTTAAAATGTCCTTTCTTTTGGTTTCAGCTAAAATCTTTTAGGCGAAATAAAGCTGGACATGCCCATAGAACTGTTCTTGTCTGTTGTCTTTATCATGCACGTTCAAAATGTCCTGAAATATTCTGCTTACTACTTTAAGCTTTCCAACTTATGCTCCATTTCCTTGGTCTCAACATCCAAACCATTTGCCTACTCCCTATCCTTCTTAAACAATGACCTTAAACTGAGCATGCTCAGGAATATGCCTTACCCCAAAGATCCTTCCTATAAGAATATGTACAGTCTCTCTGACTACATACAATGTCTAAGCTGTCTTTGTTTGGGCATACCAGTACTTTTACAATAACTCCAGGTTTCTCCTTATCTGTCTTTTCCCCTTTAAAAAAAAAAAAAAAAGTTCCTTTGTTTTACCCCTCATCATTTCTTATATGTGTGCTTTTCTTTTTCTTCAGCATGGAGGATTCTTTCAAGTATTTTCTGTAGAGCTGGTTTTGTCTTCAAATACTCCTTTAGCTTCCTTTTGTTATGGAATGTCCTTATTTCTCCATCTATTTGAATGGATAGTTTTGCAGGATAAAGTAACCTTGGTTGACAGTTGTTATCTTTCAGGACTTGGAATACATCACTCATGCCATTCTGGCTTTTAAAGTTTGTGTTGAGTAATCTGCTGTAATCCTGATTGGCTTGCCTTTGTAGGTAATTTGATTTTTCTATCTGATTGCTTTCAATATTTTTTCTTTGCATTGTGTGTTTGGAAGTTTGATTATAATATGGCAAGGAGAGATTCTTTCCAGGTTTTGTCTGGCTGGTGTTCTAAAGGATTCCTGTATCTGCATTGGCCCCTCTTTCCCAATTTGGGGAAAGTTTTCTCCTATGATTTTGTTGAAGATGCCTACTATGCCTTTGGAGTGAAATTCTTCTCCTTCTACTATGCCCTGAGTTCTTATGTTTGATCTTTTCATAGTGTCCCAAATATCTTGAAATTCACACTCATACTTTTCTATTAGTTTGTCTTTTTCTTTGTTGGACTGTATTAGATCTGCCACCTGGTCTTCTAGCTTAGATATTCTGTCCTCTCCTTCATCCATTCTACTGGTGAGATTTTCTACAGATGTTTTTATTTCATTAACTTTGTTCTTCATTACTAGTAATTCTGACTAGTTTTTCTTTATTATTTCTACTTCCTTGTTTATGTCTTGTATTGACCTCTTTATTTCATTAAAGTGGTTTCCTGTGTCTTCTTTGATTCCCTTGATTTCCTCTTTCATTCCTTTGATTTCATCTTTGACTCCTTTGGGCATATTTATAATCATTCTTTTGAAATCTTTCTCAGGCATTTCCTCTAACTCATTCTCAGTGGAGGTCATTTCTGATGCATTACTACTTTTTGGTGGATTCAGATTTTCTTGATTTTTGGTGTTTCTTGTGTTATAATGTATATACTTTAGTATCCTGGATTATTTAATGATTGGATTTTCTAGTTAGCTAGGTGTTATTAGATGTATCAGACAATCTGATGTTATATAACTTCAGGGTAGGAGTTTAAGGCATTAGCTGTGTCTCTCAAGACTCTCAGAGTTTCTACAAAAGTGAGCCTAGGTGTTGGGTTTGCCTGCTATGAGAGTATTCAAGTAGGCTGAGCAGAACAAAATACAGGCAGATTCTAAAATTTAACTAGAGAATGCACACTTTCAGTGAAAAACAGCTCAGAGTATTTATTTATTCAAAAGTAGGTATTGTGACAACCAGATCCTCTGACTGTCCCTTAGGGTGTACGGTACCCCACCCACACCCTTAATCCTGACAACAAGGAGGTTAAGATTTCTGATCTGTTGAGGGTTCCAAGTCAGTTTGTGACCAGGTGAGACCCTTCCCTGGTGTAATCCCAGTTACCTCTGCTCCTGCTTGGGTCCCGCTGTCAGTTCAAGTAGGCGTGGTGGGGTCCCTGGACCACTGCTCTGGAGCTGGGCACTGGCAGTGGGGGAGGAGAGGCTGCCAATGCTGCTCTAGTTCCCTCGCTGTTCCACGGGTTCTTCTACCTTGTGATCTGCTCCTCCATTGTTCTCTGCTGTTCTTTCTTCACGTTTCTTGAGTTTGCGGAGAGCTCCTGTGTGAGTGGAAACTCCCCTCACCTGGCTTTTCCTGTGGCTCAAGCCAAGCCTGGTGGCTTTCTCACAAGTAACAGTGTGTATTTTGCTGAGTTTTTTCTGTCTTCTTACCCCCTAGGCTGCTTTGGCGTACTACCTACGCCACCATCTTAACCGGAAGTCACCCCTCATCATTTCTATGCCTAATTTTTCATGGTAATGAGACAAAGGACTCAACAGTAAGAAAATCTATAGCAAAGCAATGCTACTTCTTGAGATTATGCTAAGGAAATATTTATATAGCTGCATTGATAAATGTGTGTTTTATGAAGCATTATGAACCACAAAATAAAAATTTAAATATTTTTTGATAAATTACATGTTTTGAACACTATCAGTAGATGACAATAGATAAAGTATTATGACTTCTTAGTAAATGATTACATAAAATATGCATATAGTAAAATACAACTTTATTAGTGAAAATTATAGATACCAAAAAAATATATAATATTTTTGAGACAAAAGTGTATAATAATAAAAAAGTATTAGTTCTCTAGGTTATATATGATTATGTGCTTTGTGTGAAAAAATTAAAACATACAGCACTATTACAAACATGGATAATAAAATATAAGTAATATGATACCAAAGTAAGACATGTGTGCATTTAAGTTTATGCTTACATACAAAAATGTTCATCTCAACATAATGATTTTACAAGTTTTTGTTGTTGTTGTTGTTGTTTTTTCTTGAGGTTGGGTCCCAGTCTAGCTAGCACAGGCTGACCTGGAATTCACAATGTCGTCTCAAGCTAGTTTGGAACTCATGTCAATCCTCCTACCACTGCTCCCAAATGCTGGGATTAAAGGCATGCACCAGGTGGCGCCACCACATTGGCTCAAATTTGTTAATTTGTTAAATTATTGTTTTGTTTTGTTTTTAACAAACTTAAAAAAAAGTTTAATGACAATTCATGAATTAAGAAATACTAAAACATTTAAAACTAACTAATAATTTAAAATCCAAGATGTTCAAATAAAAGAATTTTGAATACTCATTCTAACCTCAACATTTTTCAGACAATGAAATGAAGCCCAAAGTGGTGAAATAACTTCTCAGGTTAATCAGGCTACCTATCAAAAACCTAATGTTTGCCTGTCCTCTGATTCTATACAGCCATTGTTTGTTTTCTTCACTGAGATAATTAGAATGATGTTACACATGCTGAAATTATTTATAACTATAATAATATACCACGATTTTAAACAACATCATAATTTTAGTAAACAATCTGGCCTATGCCAAATCTATAGATATGCTTCCCAGATAGCACACGTGTTGACACCCTCCTCCTCTGTTTCTCAATTTGTTGTTTGTTTGGTGCCATTTAAAAAATGTATGTGGAAATAATGCCAGAATAATGCAATCACTGAGGCTGCGAGTGCTGAGTTCTCACTTTGATTTATGGGAGTATGCTGGCCCCACTCCTCGAATGACTTCAACTTGTTGAGGCCTTAGAGATGGTAAAAAGCTCACTGCTGTTTCAAAGCCCTAGGTAAAGTGGAAAGTCCACATTCCATCCATTCCTCCCTGGGAGGGAGTTTCTCAGTGTCTCAGTACAGACTGCAGCTGCTGAAACCAAACGTGATTACCATAGCCTGGGGTTTTATTAGTCCCGAAGCTCTGCCCAGGACTCCTCTCTGATCACACCTGGAACACCTGGACCTTTCAGCTTAGGTAAATCAGATGCCAGCATTCAGCATTTTTATTTATTTTTATTTATTTATTTATTTATTTATTTATTTATTTATTTGTTTGTTTTTTGGAGGTAGGGTCTCACTCTTGCCCAGGCTGTCCTGGAATTAACTATGTAGTCTCAGCGTGGCTTTGAACTCACAGCGATCCACCTACTTCTGCCTCCCTAGCACGGTGCTGGGATTAAAGGCATGTGCCACCACTCCCGACCTGCAACCAGCATTTTCTAAATTTCCTCATGGCTGCTTCTAGAACTATTACTGCTCATCCCTTGATAATTCAGTAGTGGTCACCTTTCAGATAGTTGAAAATAATAAATTTGTAATGGAGCCATAATTATGACAAAAAGTATGATTTTCTGTAATTCTCAGAGACTTCTTTGAGATTTGGTAAGGATAGTCACTAACTCACACTTTGTTGAAAACCAGATAGAATTCATACAATTAGGCTATTATTCCCACCACATCTATTTGAAATTCCGTTTAATACTCTACTGGCTATAACAAAAATTATAACCTTCTTGAGTTCAGTAACATACAAATACATTTTTACATTAACAGAATGGAATTTTGATAAACAAAGATATGTAGGTGGTACAAAATAGAGGCAAGGTAGTATTTGTTGTTTATTTCATTTTTGTTTTAATAGGTAGTCATCCAAGGACAAAAGTCCAAGAAAAACATGAATGCCAATTTGCCTCTCGGGCAGGACTAGAACCCATTCCTGATCCAGTCCCATTCAAGCAACAGCATTTCCTTCCTACAACTTCCTCACCCTAGCACAGTAGGGTAGGATGGCCCCTCTTGAATCAGCCTCTTGAATCCTCCACCCAATCTGCTCTCTCCCTTATACGCTTGAGTCTGATGGCAAAGCTTACCCTAATTGGATGTCTGACCAATAAAAATGAGCCTGGCATGTTTGCATAGATCTCTCTTGACTATTCATACTCTTGGCATCAGACCCTCCTGGTTCTTAGTTTGGTAAGATCTCCCCCTACAGCCTAAGAAGGATGCAGAATTCCTTCCTGTCCAGGCACTTCCCTGCCTTGTTTTGAGGTAAGTTCTCCGTGTTTTGTGTTTGATCTCCCTCTTCTTCACCTTGAGCCCCTTCATCCTGTGGTTCTGACTGAATACAAATTGCTGAGAAAGGAGGGAGGGACTTCCTTCTGCCTGGGTAATTTCCTGCTTGCTTCCTATGTGTATTTTGTTTCTGAGTATTTTCCAGCTATGTTACACATGTGGTCTCTTACCACCTTTTTGTGACACACACCCCCCCATGGGAAGGAGAAGGGCTTGTACTCGCATGAATTGCTCGGTGTGCGCGTGCGCTGGCATGCACCTTCAACAGAGGCTTTTACCCTGAGGAGTTTTTGTGAAGAAGATCCTCTCCATTTTCCTTCCCTCTTTCCATCTGGGCAAGGGCAGCATTCCCTACTGGCTTCACTCTTTAATCTTTCAGAGAGCTTTCTCCCTGTATCCTATTTCCCCTAAAGTCAGCCTACAATTCACATTTTACCTTCTCGGAATCTGGTTTTTAAACCTCTTTGCTAAAGAAAATAAGGACCCAAAAGTTGGGGTCCATAGGCCTGGAATCTCCTAAGCTTTATAGAATTTAATCTTCCCTGGACCCCAAATCCTGCATCAGTGTCTGACCCAGTCTCATCCAAGATGGCTGCAACCAGTTGCTTCCTGCTTCTTCATTCAGTTTTCCCACACTCCTTCAAGTGTTAACACAACATTAGCTTGCACTTCTTATGTCAGTTCCTTGGGCCCACCAAACAGCAGTTTTCTCACATACATACCTGAGTCTTAGGATAAGGCTCATCTTAACTGGATCTTGTTTCCATATAAATCTCACAAGCCCTCATTCTCCTGATCCCCTTCTCCAGAGGTTTTTTTCCCCCCAGAGATCTCTCTTTGTGATGGAGACTTTTCTCTATCTCCCCTCCTCCTTCCCAAATAGAATGAAAAGGAGGAAAATTTATTTTGTCTTGGGCTTCCTTGCTAGCCTTCCTTCTGTATCATAACTCTCTTAAAAGAAACCTTATAATAAACAATTTACCTCTCTCTGTGTTACTGTGATAACTTCGGCATGTATCCAAATTTGGTATTTATGGGCCTATGAATTGCCCATATTTCCACAAAATCTAATACCCATCTCCCTTGACCCAAAATCTAGGTATTTTTCTTTTCTTTTCAAAGGCTCTGTTGCAGTCAGGTTCACATTGCTGGTAGAAATCATCCAACTAAGACCAGCTTGGGGGGAAAAGAGGTTTATTTGGCTTATAGGCTCCAGGGAAACTTTATGATGGCAGTGGAAAATGTTGGCATGAGCCTAGGGTGGGCATCACCCCTGGCCAACATAAAATGGACAATGTCAATAGGAGAGTGTGCCAAACACTGTCAGGGGGACACTGGCTGTAACCCCCCAAAAGTCCACCCTCAAAAATCCACTCCCTCCATGAGACGTTAATTCCCAAATCTCCATCAGCTGGGAACCGAGTATTCAGAACACCTAAGTCTATGGAGGACACCTGAATCAAATCACCACAGACCCCAAAATGTTTGTGGGAGTATTAAGCAATAAAATAGGTATTTGTATTGTTTAACTCTTCTAATGTTTGAAAATATGAAAATATTTAGGTTAAGACAACATGATTTTACACTTTACACATTTTCCTTGAAGGTTTCTTCATTCGTATTATATTCATATGTTGTTGAAATGATGTGAGGGTCTGTGTGTTCCCAAGGGCATTCCTGGAAAAGGATAATTGTTACATAATATAGATATTTTATGGAGTAACAAGGCCTAAACACTCTTGGCTTTTTTCCGTCATTATCCAAGGGTTGATTTTGAGCTGCAAATTTTCCTCAGAGGAACCATATAAAACAACATGGAAGATTTTTGTGCCTGCCTTTTATATGCACATACTTATCAGTGTGTGCAAATGATCAGATCCTCAGATTATAAAGTAATCTACAAAAGTGAGGCAGTTTCTGGTGGCAGGGCTCTAAAAATAAAAGCTAGGAATATAATGTCCTTGTATCTTTCCTTACAGTAAGCAGCCCCCTCCTAGATCTGTTTGTCCTTGAGGTCCCTGAGTACCTCCCTAGATAATTGTACCTTCCTGAAAGATTGAGATTCCTGAGAGACACCAAAAACCCTACCAGCCTATTCAACTCAGACCCTATCCAAAAACTTATAAAAGGCTACAATCTGGGTCTCTAGGTAGGCTTTACTTTGCTCCTGCCTTTTCAAGAGTAGGGACTCTGTAATCTCTCTTTCTACCTTCTCTTCAACTCTGGGAATCTCAAACTCCCTCTTGCCTCTTTGGGCTAGAGCTCTGCATTTCTTCCTTCTTTTTAAATTCTGAGCTTCCCCATTTCTAGAAGCCCAGCTCATGACTCCACTTCATCATGGGATCTGTCTTCCTTAAGTTTTATCTATAATCTAATAACAACTGAAAACTTTACCCTCTGGTTTATAGACGACAATTCTTTGAATTCATAATGATGAAGGATTTGGGGTATGGGAGTGATTAGATCCCATTAAAGTGCCCATCCCAGGCCCATGGACCTCCAACTTTTGGCTTCTTGTGACAGGAGACCAAAATTGGCTAAGGAATCAGAGTAACAGAACTCCAAAAGTGAATGGTTTTATATTTCTTGACTAAAAGCAGGAAATGTCGCTAGCTTGCAGTGACCTGGGTATTACACCCTCCAAAAAAGATCTCTAGATTAATCTTGTACACTTCCAAGAGGACAGAAACTCTAATCCTCACCTATGATTAATGGCAAAGCTGTAAAATCTGGTCTTTGTCCATAGGAACCTGCCAACCTGGTCATCCTCACATAGCCACACCCCATTTTTTAAAAAATCTGGCTGGAGAGATGGTTTAGCTGCTAAGGAGCTTGCCTGCAAAGCCTAATGACCCATGTTCTATTCTACAGGTCCTATATAAACCGGATGATTAAGGTGATGCAAGCACACAAGGTCGCACATGCACAGAAGGTGACTAACACATCTGGAGTTCAATTGCACTGGCTAGAGGCCCTGACAAGACAATTCTCTCTCTCATTAAAAAAACAAACAAACAAACAAAAAAAAAAAACACCCAGATTGGAGTCAAGTCAAGAGGTGGGATTCTTTTTCTAATATTTTATTTTTATTTATTGATATGAGAGAGAGAGGGAAGGAGAGAGAATGGGTGCACTGGGGCCTCTAGCCACCACAAAGAAACTCCAGATGCAAGTGCCACCATGTGCATCTGGCTTTACATAGATACTGGGGAATTGAACCTGGGTCCATCGGCTTCTCAGGCAAGTGCCTTAACAAGAGGTGCAATTCTTGAATCCCCTTTTTTCTCCCTGGGCAAGAGCTTCACCTTGCTTCTTTCTCTTATGTTCTAGGCTTAAACCCCCTTCTCTGCATCCTCCTAAAGCTTTAAGCTGTAATAGTCTTTGTGAACCTTATCCTCTGGTCCATGGATTTCATTATTCCAATTCATAGGACAAGGATCTTGGAACACCCCAAATTAGTGGTGCATTGGCATACAAGGAACCTAAAATTCCTGTATGTGTATATATATGTGAGAGTCTGTGTATCAAGATATGCTATAGGGTTCACAGACAGAACAACGCTGTGACCCATGCTAGATGCCAAACAGCAGCAGGATGGTGGAAGGGAGACCCCATGACATAGCCAGACACACAGGCTGGGACCTTAAAAGTGTGACTTACTAGAAAGATATAGACTGAAGAATATAACATAGGCTAGTGATTATAAATATGAAGTAAATGATCAAGAAGAACTCTAAAACTATTTCAGAGGGTCAACCTATGAGAGTGCTAGAACCCTCTCTGCTCATGTAGACATTACAAATTATCAGAGTTTCCTGACACCTAAAGTCTTAATCCAGAGATTTGGTGATGGTGTCTGTATGGAAAGACAAGATACAGAAAGAGGTCAACCATTGGGGAAGTTAATGTAGGGTCACAAAGGTAAAGAGCAGATAAAAACCATATAGGCTCCACTTCCCCATCATGTTGCCAATAAGGTGGCCAAGGATACAGGGTGTCACAGACCACATTGGTAATTGGTGACTGAATCCAAAGGTCTCATTTCCCCTTATGCCTCACCAAGGATAAATTAAGAAGGCTCTGGAGGACACTGTGGTGCACAAGACAAAATGGATATGGAGATGTTCCACTATGTCTATTTTTATCTTCTGGATAGGTAGTAATATGTCTTAGACAAAGGCTCCACTAGACAGTATCCTTACCCACTGGAATCTCTTTGATATTCTTCTGTACCAAGCCAGTCCCTAGTATAAACTAGAAGACAGAGAGAAATGGCCTCTAAGGGGAAATATCAATTTTAATATGATTTTACAATTATACCTGCTCTAAAAAAAAAAAACCCACACTTAAGTAGGGAGTACAATATAGATTCAACTCTCCTAGCTGCCCCACATCAAGACAAGCTACTAGGAATGTTTTACAGGTACAGCCACATCTAGAACAGAAAGAGAACTCTGTGCCTACTTGTCCTCCTTATTCTAGGACCCAAAGCCTGCTAAGGCTCCCAGTCCTCCTGAAATATATCCTTGGCTCCTACCATTACAGGAGACAGGTATTGAAACTAGATAATAGTTGGGCAGGAGGCTCATAAAACAAGTTAGGTTCTAAAGTCTGCCAGGTAAAGGCTGAAAGCCAGCCATGTAGGGAGTTGGTAGGCTTTCTCCATGGTTAGAGATACTAGCTAGTGATTGCTTCTACCTCCCTATAATAAATTATACTAATTGTCATATGCTATTTAGACTCATGGTAAGCTGGATTCTGAGAAATGAGTTGGCCTCCTTAACTCAGACCCCAAGTATGTTTAAAACTATGTATCATCCACACCTTGTCCTTAAGAAAATTGGCCAACTGCCTGTGGACAAGGTAAAGGAAAATGAAAACATATAGTTATGGTTCTGTCTTAACTCCTCTCTTGTCTAAGGTTACTAAAGTCTTGTTAAAATACAGTTCTCAGACTTTTGTGAGACAGAGAAAATGAGCATAACAAACAAATAACAACTAGATCTAAGTATGGGTTACAACATGATAAAATTTTATGATTTAAGAACATATAAACAGGTAATCTTAATTTGTTATATCATAAATACAGTTCAGATTTGTCATTACTAATAAAGTAATTTCCAGGTTGTTATATTATCTCTAGGACAGTTATGAAGTTTTACCTGTATTTACAAATTCATGCATTTAAAATGTATTTCATAGGATTTATTTTTGAAAAGTCTCAAATCAACAGGTTATAAACCTAAAATTCAATTCACTTGTGTTGTTTTAAAATTGTCTTCAAAATATTTAGTCAATTGGTTATATTTCTATGCTAAGCTTTTAATTACAAAAAAACCCTGAGTCCAAGTAATATCAAGATTTATTTACTAAAATTGTCATTGTGGTATTTATAACTTATTTTTTTTAAAAAAAATATCTAACTTCATTCACTGTAACTTTTGTTTTTAGGAAGATAAGGAAGTAACCTATGTGTTTATCAATTTTTGAGGTGCTCCCTTCAAAATTCATGGGTCAAAATGAGTAAATCCCATGTTGTAATGCTAAAATCTGTTATTTACAAACAATATAATTTAAACATAAAGTATTAGTCATCTGGTTGAGGCTTCATTTATGTGTCATACATATCAAAAACAATAAGACATAAAATTGGTTTGTGGTAATCAAAGTAACCCTAAACAAAGTACATCAGATTGATTGCTATATATTTCTCTTTGTGTCTTGTCCAGGTTAGACTAAAAGGTTAAAGCCATTAATAATGTATTCAAGAACATAGATGTATTTAAATGTGATTCTAAGTTACTAAAGACAGACTTCTAGACTTCTTTCAACTTTAAAACCAGAAGTACTTGTTTAAATCTGCTACAACAGTAGTCAGATGTTTTTAAGTACAAAAAATATTCTAAAATTCAGCTCTGACTTTAAATTGTTTTAGAGACACAATTAAAAGATCAAAAGATAGGGTGGGTTTAACACTATAACAACTCAAATTTTTGACAGATTATTTGATTTGAGTTAATAACAATGTAATGTAACATGATTACAAAAGTTTAACTGATAAAAGTTTACTGTTAATGACAAAGACCATTGTGATTTGCCCCAAATTCAAGTTCAGATTCTTCAACATATGTATGAAGAGGAGGTTTCACAAGGGAGGGATGATTATTTTTTCCTTATCCACAGGGAATTTTATGAATATTTATGCCATTTAGGAGCAAAGGAAATATTGATTAGAATGTTACTTCTGGGGCAACAGGTGATTAAATAAAGCAGTCAGGCACAATTGCAGGTTTGTTTTCACAAGATAGCAGCACTGACAGTTGAAGTCTTAGAATATTAAGAAGACCCTTTGTTCAAAGCACATATTCAGAGACAAGCTTATATTCTCAGAGACAGAATACCTCTGTGTTGCAAATGTTAACATACATCTTATTGCCCAGACAGTAAGAGCAGCATTCTGGAGAGAATTCTTTTTGAATCTCTGACCAAATTCTTTTTTCTTTCAATTTTTATTAACATTTTCCATAATTATAAAAAATAACCCATGGTAATACTCTCCCTCCCCCCCCCTACTTTCCCCTTCGAAATTCCATTCTCCATCGTATCCCCTTCCCATCTCAATCACTCTCTCTTTTATTTTGATGTCATGATCTTTTCCTCCTCTGATGATGGTCTTGTGTAGGTAGTGTCAGGCACTATGAGGTCATGGATATCCAGGCCATTTTATGTCTGGAGGGAGCACATTGTAAGGAGTCCTACCCTTTCTTTGGCTCTTACATTCTTTCCACCACTTCTTCCACATTAGACCTTGAGCCTTGGAAGTTGTGATCGAGATATTAGTCAGTATTCCAGCCACTTCTTTCTAGCACTATGATACCTTCTGAGTCATCCCAAGGTCACTGCCATCTGAAAAGAGAAGATTCTCTACCCAAAGTGAGAGTAGCATTAATATAAGGGTATAAATATTAAGAGAAGTGCTTACTGGGCAGTTTGATAAGTATAGTATATACATTTTTCTAGACATCAGTAGATGTTACACCCCTAGGGCTCATGACTACCCCTGTTTTAAATTTTCAGTATCAGGGATGTGCTCCCCCACCACATGGAGCAGTTCTCCAGTCCAGTTGGAGGGCAGTTGGTTTCCAGGAAGGGATGATTTTATGCTAGGGCTTCACTGGGGATCCTCTCTCTTCTCCATGAGACTGGACATCATTCTGGTTTTCCTTATACCAGGCAACAGACCCACTATGAGATTAAAAAAAAAAAAAACGTGGTGCTCTAAGGGGATGATGCTCTTCTTCAACCAGACCTGTTTTATAAAAAAGAAAAAAAAAATAGACTGAGTTGTTCTATGTCCAAACCTTCTTATCTCTGAGACCATCCAAGCTGACTCAGAGCCATTGGTTAGACCCTTGCACTTCTCAATTTCCTAAAAAACTTTTAACATGTTTTTGCTGTATTTACAAATGTTAAATAATATGTATGTTTCCTATCTTTCAGATATGGCTTATCCTGTCACCAGACAACATATTAAATAATGTTAAGGCTTTTTTTATATATCATCTTTTATCTAGATCTGTTTTGTTAAGTATAGAAGGTACAGGCATACTCTATTCCCATTTTTCTACTGGTTGCTTAACAAGCAGATGCAACAGTCAAAACCAACGGGACTTTGGGGATAAATAGGTAACCAAGCTGGGCTTGGTAGTACATGCCTTTAATCAATTACAGCACCCCCAAAATAAATGATTTTATATTCCTTGTCAAAAGACAAAACAAAAAGTCACTAAGCTTACAAAAGCTTAGAAGTTACACCATCCAGAAAAACAATTCTAGATAAAGATTACACCCTTCCTGGAGGACAGAAATTCTGATCTTTTCCTAAGACTACTGACAAAACTGTAAAATCTGGTCTTTGTCCATAACAATATGTGACATGGTCTTCCTCATATAGCCACTTCCCATAAAAAACCCAGGCCTAAGTCTTGAGGTGGATTTATCATGCACCCCTCTTGCCTCTCTTGGCAAAAGCTCTGCCCTTTTCCCTCATGGGGATTCTCAAAGTCCCTTTTAATTTCCTGGGCAAAAGCTCCTCCTTGCTTTCTTTCTTCTCTTATGCTCTAGGCTTAAGCCCCCTTCTCTTCATCCTCCTAAAACTTTAAACTGTAATAAAATCCTTCTGAACCTGATCCTCTGGTCAGTAGATGTCATTCTTTGAGTCATAGGACAAGGATATGAGACACCCCAAATCATCAATATATTGACATACAGTGAACCCAAATTCTGTATCACTTGTCCAAGTTGGCAAAGAATTGAAAATGCAGACTCGGAGAAGGATAAATTATGATTTGCAAGGTTTATTTTAGGAAGAATTAGGATCCAAAAGGAAAGCTAGCAGGAATCCCAAGCTAAAAAGTAATTTCCCCTTCCCAGCTATGGTTGGAATGATGAGAGGAAATGGAGAAATTCTCCCTCATATATGGAAAAGTTTGGACATATACACTTGTGGAAAGCATGAGAGTCCAAGCAAAAATATCCCCTTCACATAGGGCTTTCAAAGAAGACTAAGAGACAGTAAAGGACTTGCCACTTAAGGAGAAATCATGTGTGTAGCAAAACCTCAAAAATGAGCCAAGAAAGTGCATGGATGTAAACAAATCTTTCCCGTTCCCAGCCTTTGGGAAGGAGGAAAGGAGACTGAGTGAGACTTACACACACATGTGCAGAGAGATCCAGAAAAAGAAGAGAGATTTACATGCACGGTTAAGTTCCTTTATATGGGTTAAACATTCAATTAGAATGAGCCTTATCATTCAGACTCAAATATATAAGGGAGAGAACCGATTGGTTAGTGGGATCAACAAGCTCACTCAGGATGGAGCCATCCCACAGGGGTGCTAAGCCCAGGAAAATTTGAAATAGCACCAAGGGCCACTGACTTCTTGCTTTACCCCATCTTGAATGAGGCTGGATCAGATGCATGTTCTATTGCCACCAGGCAAGGCAAGGAATCCATCCATTTTCTCCTTAGATCTGTGTCCCTGGCTGATGACCTATAAAAAAATAACTTGTTATTGTTCTGTGTCAATAAGACAAGAATCTGTAGACACCCCAATATTCTATTATATTGGCGTAATCCAATTCCTTTATTATGCAGTGATGACAACTGAAGAAATTTTGCTACTTTCAAAACAATAAAAATTAGAGAACCTACCCTAATCATCTTCAAATTACTTTATAACAGTGTGACCCTAGGTCCCGACTGCCATGCTAGCTCCCTCTCCCCACATGATAGTAACACTAAATCCTTTCCTTCCTTAACCTGCTTCAGTTTGGTTTTTGTCTCTCAGTAATGATGATTTGGGTACTGCAGTATCTTTGAAAACAACAGAGCCTTCCTTGATCCTGGTTGTGCTTTAACCCAAGAAATAGGGTGCCAGACTGTCACAGCCACACAAAACTTCCACTGAGTCAGTAGCCTTTCAAGTTCTTGTCTTGTGAATTCAATTAATAAATTTCACAGACCATAAGAAGGTTAAACTTAGGAAGAGTTTACTAGAACTTGAGAGGTTAGAGGGGTACCTATAAGACAGGATTTAGTTTCCAGAGATAAAAACTCTTCAGGTAACTTTGATTGGAATACTTATGGAGATAGGAATTCCTTTAGGGGAGAGAATGCAGGAGTAGTTTGATTTAAGTATCCCCATAAACTTGTGTGTTCTGAATGCTAGGTCCCCAGCTGCTGGCAAATTGAGAATCGGAGCCTCCTGGAGGCAGTGTATTGTTGGTGGTGGGCTTATGATTATTATAGCCAGCTTTTCCTTACCAGTGTCTGGCACACTCTCCTGCTGCTGTTGTCTACCTAATGTTGTCCAGGGGGTGATATCCACCCCTCTGCTCATGCCATCATTTCCCCCTTACATCATGGAGATTCCTTTCCAGTTTGTAAGCTAAAATAAACTCTTTTCTCCCACAAGCCGTTCTTAATTAGGTTCTTTCTGCCAGCAACATGAAGTTAACTACAACAATTACAAAAAAAGTGGTATTGAAAGTGGAGTCATTGCTGCTAGAAAGTTGACTATGTGGATTTTGGCCTGTTGGGACTGATTTGAAGGAAGAATGTGGAAGGATTTGAAATCCTGGCCTAAGAAACACCTTGCAGTGTTTTAAGTACAGCTTCATGGACTATTCTTGTCAGAGATGAAAGACCTGAATGCAGTAAGAACTATGGACTGTGAGATTTGGCTTATGAGGATGAGAAAGAACTTTGTCAGGATTTGTCTAGAAGTAATTTGTGTGGCAGGGTGCTGTGTTCTGCCTACCTGTGTCCTAAGAACTTTTTCAGGGTTGTATTGAATGGACTGGTGTGAGCAGATGAATATGGCACAGAAAGAAGTAAAATCTTTGGGTTGAACATGCTGCTCATTCACCTTCAATTGTTATTGAGAGATTACAACCACTGAGATTGGGCCTGATAATCTTCACTGGGAGAGTAGAAAGAATGCACACTCTTTTGAAGTAAGGGGCCTAAATGTTGAAGAAATGTTCTTCAAAATCAGATTTATTCCCCCCTTAGATTAACAATTGGTAGTTTACCTGGTTATTTGTTATATGGAGAATAACAAATGCAGGAAAGAGAAGATAAGTGAATTTGCAACACTGTTTGGTTTTTTTGGAAATGGCTACGGGAAGTGTGAAGCAGGCATGGTCTCCCCTGTTTGATGTAACTCATTGGAATTGCCAAAGTCTATTCATCTCAATCCACCTTGCCTTGATAATCCTACCCCTCTGTGGTTTAGAATAATCCCTCTCCCAATCTAGTTCATCTTTGCATGGCTCCTGAATCTGTCCAGCTATGTTTATTAATATCTTATCTCTCATCTTTTAATACCTTTCCAATTCAATGATTCATGGTCCAGGAGATGTGCTGTTACACAGGACAGTCTATTTTAAGTCTAGGAATTATAGAATATATTGAAATAGCCAAATATATGCTATAAATAGTTAAATAGAAAGTGTTGAAGTTCTATATTTTAGGTCATGAGTAAACCCATGTGGTTTTGATTACTTTTAAGTAATCAAAGATTACTTGATTGTGATAATTACAAAAGAGTCCCAGGAATGAGCTCTCTGGTCCCAAGAACTCTACAAGGATATTTTCTTTTAAATTTTTTTTTGGTTTATTTTTATTTATTTATTTGAAAGTGACAGGGAGAGAAAGAAGCAGATAGAGAGAATGGGCGCGCCAGGGCTTCCAGCCACTGCAAACGAACTCCAGACATGTGCGCCCCCTTGTGCATCTGGCTAAAGTGGGTCCTGGGGAATCGAGCCTTGAACTGGGGTCCTCAGGCTTCACAGGCAAGCACTTAACTGCTAAGCCATCTCTCCAGCCCATATTTTATAATAAGCTTTTTCACTTGAGGGAGCCAGAATTTATATTGTGTAAAAATTATATATCAATTCAGTACTGAATCTAAGAACCCTACCATCAGCCTTTCTCAGATTTTCTTCATGTTATCATACTAGAAGTTAATGCAACCAGTTACATCCTGTTATCAATCATTATGGTCAATTTTATGCATAACGTTCCAACTTCTTGTTCTTTGTTTATCATATTCCCTTAGCAAAAACTTCAAGCCTACTACCATAACTTCCTCATGGTATATCTTGGCCAATAAATCTCTGCTTACCAATTGTTCAGGCTATACACTGTCTTGTATTTCACATGCATTTGTTTCAAAAATTCTATCGGATCTCCAGGCATGGTGACACACACCTTTAATCCCAGCACCAGTGAGGCAGAGCTAAGAGAATCACTGTGTGTTTGAGGCTGCCTTGAGACTACATTGTGCACTCCAGGTAAGCCAGAGTAGAGTAAGAACCTACTGCAAAAAAATTTATATATATATATATATATATATAATAAAAAATATTTTAAAATAGGTTTAGAATCAAAGCCATTTTACTCATTTTAAATGCTCTTGATTTTAAGCAAGCATCTCCTTTTCACAGAATTATAGCATAGTTTCCTAACTGAATACAGCCTGTTCCCCTAGATCTGTCACTCCTCATTCTCTACTAAGTTAATTCTCATGACATAAGTCAGAGTATTCCCTAGGAAATTATATTTCCTCTGCTTAAAATATAAGGCTGAGGGCTGGAGAGATGGCTTAGTGGTTAAGGCGCTTGCCTGCAAAGCCAAAGGACCCAGGTTCAACTCCCCAGGACCCACGTAAAACAGATGCACAAAGTGGCACATGCCTCTGGAATTTGTTTGCAGAGGCTGGAAGGCCTGGCGTGCCCATTCTCTCTCTCTCTCTACCTACCTATTTCTCTCCCTCCCTCTCTCATATAAATAAAATAAACTTAAAAAATATAAGGCTGAGTGTGGTGGAATAATCCATTAATTCCAGCATTCTGGAGGCCGAGGTAGGAGGGATCACTGTAAATTCAAGGTCACCCTGAGAATATATAGTGAATTCCAGGTCAGCATGGGCTAGAGTGAGAACCTACCCCGAAAATTCAAAGACAGATAGATAGATAGTAGGTAGGTAGATAGATAGATGATAGCTATAATATAGATATAGATATATAAATATAAATGTAGGTATATAGATATAGGTCACTTTTGTTTTCATCTGAGTAGAAGCTTCTGCTTCCTTGTACTCTAACCCTCTGGATGCATCTTCTATTCTTCCTTATTTGCTACTACAGGCCACCTTTCTCTTTGGGGTTCTTAGTTGGCCTTGGCAATGCTTGGGTGACTCAGAGTTTCTGAAATTGTGATGAGTCCTTTTGACATAAAATGCCATGCCTCTAAATGCTGGCTCAATCCAAGATGGAGGACTTCTTTCCCTTATTGCTTTCAGGCCTTGGTTTAATTTCCATCTTCTTAGGATGGTATGTACTATCCATAGCATATAGATGATATTGCTTTTATCATTTTGATATCAACCCCATCCTTCCTTCCCTCCCTCCTTATCTCCCTCTCTCATATAGCCTTGAGAGTTCCCCAACTTGCTATGTAGCTAATGATGGCTTTGATCTTCTGATTCTCTTTCCTCTACCTCCTCTGTAGTGGGATTGTTTGTGTGCACTACCAGACATAGCATAGTAATCCACTTTACTTTTACAGATTTTTTTCTGTATTACACTAACAATATAAATCAACACATTTACCATTTTATTGTTTCTGTCAGTTCATGAATGTAAGATCTATTTGATCATTTCTCTCTTAAATTCATTTATGACTTCACAGTACACAAAACAAGGCCTCAACATGCTTACTAAATATATTATGACCCTTATATAGTGATATGCTGTTATCTTTTAAAAAATTTAAAGTACAGGGAAAATGTACATTCTACTTTTATGCATCCTAATCAGAAAGAACTTGGGATTTAGAGTCAAAAGATCTTGTACTCTGTTTTTGACTTTACTAGTTACTAGTTGTAAATTCATAAAATACTGAAAATATCCACCTCACAGTGAAGTTATATTATGGAGAACAAGTCTAAAGTGTTGCTTGTTGGGCCTTGAAAGGCCTGGGCGTGAGGCTTAGTGGAACTTCCTGAGCCTAGCTAAAGTTTGGCGATCTGCCTCTGGCCAGAAATGACTCAGCAGGGCCCCAAATGGCCTCTGGCCTGCTACTTCCCAATAGGAAGTTAGAGTTCCTACCCGCACATGCTTAGAACCAATCATCTCAAAAGTTGCAGTATGCTATTGGCCCTTACCTCTCCCCCCATCCTAGAATCCCCACCCTCATTTTCAACACTCTATAGGCAACCACCTGTAATAATAAAGTGAATTCCTGCTTAGACAAAACTCCTGGCTCAGTGGTGTGTTCCTGGCCATCTACACTCATCCTCCTCCTCAACCCCTTGGGAGGAACCAGCGGTCTTGGTCCTTCCTCAGCACTACCTGCCGGGGGAGCCCTTCAGTTGCTTACATAGTTCCTGTCACTCTTGTCATTATTTCTATTAAAGGTATGATGGTGGGTGTGGAAAATGTGGCATGTACCTTGTACACCATGCCACTGTCTTCTAGCTATGCTGTGTGCCCCACCTCACTATGTCGTCTAGCTATGCTGTGTGCTGCACCTTACTTCTTACCCGTAGGTAAAACATGGAGTTCTTCTGTTTCTGGGGACTCCTCAAATATCCACACTTTTATTGCCTCCCAGGTTCAAGGAAGGAATGCTATAGTGGTATTTTATCTGGATTGTGTGTACTGGATATGTCTTATCTGATTTGCAATTATACATACAAGTATTAAAATTTTAAATAATAACACAACATATGTTTAATGCTAAAAATGATGGCCCATCAGAGAAGCAAAATTATACTTGAAACACTGCCTGGAGCTTTGGCAAGTATATGGACAGTGAGAATCCCTTAAAGGGATGCCTAGCTCTGGGGAATCCTAGAGCTCTTCATGGTGTGCAGTTTCCACCTGGGTATGACTCTGTGACTCAGGCTGAATCATCGCCACTTAACAAATTCAGCTGTTTCCATTTAAAGAGCTGTAAGAACCTCCTTGCTCTCCAGGTTGTCAAAGTAGTCATTTAAAATGCTTTTAAAATTGTTCAAGTGATTTTTGCCTTAGGAAAGCAGCAAAATAATTCCACTCTGTTTTTAGACTTATGAACCATTCTGGACACCCAGTCCTCAGTTACAAAAAGTGGCAAAAAATTACACTAACAAAGAAACCACCCTAGCTCAGGGACTCTTGATTTAATAGCACATTCTACCATGAAGGAAAAAAATGAAAAGGGGAAAAATTAAATAATAAAAGCATAACTTTTCAAAAGAAAGGGAGAAAGGAAGGAAAAGCAAGCAAGCAAGCAGGCCTTTTCACAAGTTGGGAGTTTACAAAAAGAAATTAAATTATTACAACTCTAGCTTGTTAGAGTCTGCAAATATATCTAATAGAAAACCAAATTATTTAGGAAGAATTTATTTTTTTACTGTTTGTGGAAGATTTTTGTAAAGCAATATGTGGCTAACTTTTCAAAGTACTAGAGATGAGTTAGATCAGACTCTGGTTTATTTCCCAGAAAAATACAATATTCTATAAAGGAAAGCAGCATAATGGGTTTCTGATGCTACCCATTCAGGTGTCTCATGCTTCGAGGAATTTAGACCAGATTTTCAAAAATAAACAATAAAGAAACAAAAGCAAATAACCACTATAGTTAGTATTTTGTGGATATTGGAAGTTTGAAATGATATGTAAAATTTTCATCAAATTGGTAGAAATTAAAAGTAATATTGATAGGTTTATGGAATTAGAACATATTCATTAAGTTAATAAAGGAATAAATTTATTTTCATATATAAAATAATCAAATGAGTTCAAGGTGAAGCCAGATTAGAGACATGCTAGTCATTGTGCTGGGTATAGAAATGTGATTTCTAGATGCAAATGAAAATGAAGAAAAGTATAAACTAAGTTTAGGATTAGATTGCCACAAGACTGGGAAATCAACAAAAATCATGAAATTAAGTTAACAGGTAGATAGTACCACATTAATATTCAAATATTAAATTTGAATGTACCATTTTCTATGGTAATTAAATTTAATTAAAAAGCATAATATAAATATAAAAAGCTGTTACCCAAAGAGTTAAAGTAATATATCTTGAAAATGGAATAATTAATAATAATAATGGTTATTATTGTTCCTAATTTCAATTCTTTTTTGTTTGTTTTGTTTTTTGAGGTAGGGTCTCACTCTCGTTCAGGCTGACCTGGAATTCATTCTGTATTTTTAGGGTGGCTTTGAACTCACAGTGATCCTCCTCCCTCTTCCTCCCAAGTGCCGGGATTAAAGGCATGTGCCACCATACCTGGCCTAGTTTCAATTCTTGATTCTGTAACACAGGCTCTCAATAAATTATGTATCATTAGAGGCCTCCTTGGGTTTGTGTGGAAATTTTTATTTATAATTTTTGGCAGAATTATCAGTTCTTAGCAGTTAAAAGCTAGAGATAGTAGTTAACCCACAACACAAGATTAAATTGGCAAAAGAAAAAATTTTTACATCACTTTGAAATATTTTGCTTAGCATTCATATAGTGAAAATACTTCTAATTATCTGAATCTACAAGCATTACAATTTCCATATAAATAAAAAATATTTTTGGATGTTTTTAACTATACCACATTTTTCAAAAATGCAACTAGAGAGTAATAAATATGTACATTTATTTATACTTTTACTTATTTGTTTTTATGATATACAAATACAAAAGTATTTCCATGGTACATCTTGTTTAACCTGAAATTCAGTCCCCTGGCTTCTTTCTTTATCTTCATCATTACCTGATCCATCCTTGCTGAAGAGGCAAGGAATTCTGCCCCAAGTGAAAGAAAGTTTCTTCCAAGGCCTAGAAAAGAGCTGTCACAAGTTGGCCACTCCAAGCCTCCTGTCCCTGGATTTAGTGAATCTCATAAGGACAAAAGGACCTCCCACAGAGACGTAATCACAAACTCATTTTAACAATCCAGCCTAAGGGAAAGAAAGCCATTTAGAAAGTTGGGAGGGTATAAAGAGAGCAAATTTGTAGCCCTTTTGTTCTTCCCTTGGGAAAGCTTTTCTAACACAGTAGACTACTTTGTCTTTATCAGTGGTGAGAATGAGTGTCCTGGAACCACTGCTGCAGTTACAACACAGTAGTTCTACTGTTCTTTTATAAAAGAGTTTAGGTAATTTTTGTCAAAGAACAGAAATATAATTTAAGAAATTATCATTTAATAATTATATTAAATTTTATAATTATATTTATTGCTAATGTGTTATAAATAGATACTAAATACATTTTAGTGCCCTTGTAGGAAATTTATGTTTAGTGAGCTCCTATATTAGAAACTATAATATGCTGGTATATATTATCACTTTGACTATTTTGTGTATGCTCCAATATTAGGTAATTTTTCACTAAAAATTGACTGGAGGGCTGGAGAGATGTCCTAGCTATTAATGCACTTGCCTGCAAAGCCAAAAGACCCAGTTTTGATTCCCCAGGACCCACGTAATGCCAGATGCACAAGGTGGCACATGCATATGGAGTTCATTTCTAGTTGCTGTAGGCCCTGGCACTACCTTTCTTTCTCTCTTTCTTTCTGTCTCTCTCTCCTTCCTTTCCTCTTTATCTTTCTCTCTCTCAAATAAATAAATAAATAAAAATTTTAAAAATCGATTTGAGATCAATGTTCTGTAACTATTATATTAAATAAAAATCAATTGATATTGTGTCTCAAACTGGCTTCAAACTCTCTGTGTCACCAAAGATGTCCTTGAACTTCTATTTATCTTGCTTCACACGCACAGTTTATGTGGGCTGAGGTTTTAACCCAGAGCTTTGTGCATGCCTGGTAAACACTCTACCACCTAAGCTACATCCCCATTTTTCTCTACCACTACCATTTTTGCCTAAGGTCATTTTTTTTTTTTATTGTCAGTACAGAGGTGATGTGACATCATGCACAAACTGGCACACATAGTGCACTATTTCCTGGAAGGATGAGTTTTACATAATTATTTATGTTGCACATGGCATCAACTTGGCTGGCTGGAGCTTTGCTGTCTGTGTTGTGGTTTATGAAGTAGCAGCATTGGCATGACCTAGAGCTTGTTTGAGCTTCAGAGTTCAAGATCCAAGATTCAAAATCAGTATTTTATGAGTTTATTTTTATTTTTTGTTTAATTTTTATTTATTTGAGAACAACAGACCAAGAGAAGGAGCAGATAGAAAGAGAAAGAATGGGCATGCCAGGGCCTCCAGCCACTGAAGATGAACTCCAGACATGTGCGCCTCCTTGTGCATCTGGCTAACGTGGGTCCTGGGGAATTGAGCCTCAAACCAGGGTCCTAAGGCTTCACAGGCAAGTGCTTAAGCGCTAAGCCATCTCTCCAGCCCAGCATTTTATAATTTTTTAATATGGTATATATTAAAGAGAACCAAAGATTGTGAACAAGGGTCAGCAATTGACCTGCAATCCCAGTGGCTTTGTGAGCCATTCAGTCTATCTGCATGACCCAACCCTGAACCTGTATGATAATCTGTAAACAAATCAGTATGTGTTCAAATAGTACTTAGTTTATGAACATTGGAATTTAATTTCTCATAAGACACTTAAAAAGATGCATTTTTAATTTTTTCTTTTTTTGTTTTTTCAAGGTAAGGTCTGACTCTAGCCCAGGCTAACCTGGAACTCACTCTGTAGGCCTGGCTGTTCTTGAATTCAAGGCAATCCTTCTACCTCTGCCTACTGTATGCTTGGATTAAAGATGTGCACTATCATGACCAGCTACCTTTTTCATCTTTTTCATGATTTAAAATTATAAAAATCCTCTTTTAATGCATTGTGACCTGCCAGATTAAGATTGAGTACTATAGTTTTCTGACCTGTGAAATGTAGAACAATAATCATTTACAATATGATTATTTATAGAGAGATTATTTATATGGAGCATCTGAGAAGTCCAAAATGGAAGTGTAAATAGAAGAAATCCAATGTCAAATATTTAAAGAATATATTAAGATAAGTTGTTAATAAAAAGTCAATCATGTAAATAAAAATGTCCTTTATTATATATGCACATACATTATACATAGTTCCTTTATATACATAGAATATATAATTTATTATATTTAACACACATCTATGATATATGCTTATTATAAATATTGAAAACTATGAAGGAAAAAAATGATTTTGTACATTACTTTCCTCAGAGACACACACTGTTAAACTCAGTTTATTTCAAGAAGGTATTATATAGTGTGGTACTTTCAATTCATGTCCCCCAATAGACTCAAATATTTTATTAGAGCTTGTAACTTGGATTTCCAGCAGGCTGACTGGAGGAGGTGTCACTATGGACAGGTCCTGGGGTCCAGCCCTAAGGTGTGACTAGGAGTAGATCTGTTTCTAGCCTAAAGATATGCAGAGTGCTTGAGCTCTGCCTAGGGTTTCCTGCTATTGACTTGTATGCTTTTGGTGCTTTTTGGTGCTGGTGATGCCTTTTCTCTATGCATAGACCTGTGAAAGGGGACCAGATTCTTCTGCCATTATGGAACTTCTCCTGGGTCTGTAAGCCTAAAGTAAATCCTATTTCTTTTATAAATTTTATCTTATTTGGAGGTACATCACAACAATATAGAGCTGAATTGACATATATTTATGTTACTACAGTTCCAATTAAATATTCTATTTTCTCTTAGAGTACAATTTCAATAGCTTTATATATGTCATTTAAATGTGCTTTCAGAAAACATGATTTTAAATGACAGGCTAATATTCTTTAATAAGGATGTGTCACATTTTGTTAGGCTTTGGCATTTTACAGGACCAGTTGAAAGCACAACAAGGATGACTGAATACTAGCAGAATGAATAACATGTTAATCCTTAACAATGCAGTAGTTGCAGGCATGCCTAATTTACAGTCTGGAAGATGAATAAAGACACCAATTGAGGAAGCATTTTTGGGAATAGTGGATGTGTGTGTGTGTGTGTGTGTGTGTGTGTGTAATCAAGAAATGGAGAGGTGGCGAGGATATGATGGAGGACAGATTTTCAAAAGGAAAAGGGGAAAGGAAAGGAATTATCACAGTTTATTGTCTATTATTATGAAAATTGTCAATAAAAAGTTAAAAAATATTAAACTCAAAAAAGATTGTATTTAGAAGCTTTGCTTATGAACTTTCTAAGGGAAAGAAAAGTGGACAAAAAACCCACAAAAACTGTTAAAACTGGGCTACTGACATAAGGGTTGCCCAAAGAGTTTGATCAAAGTTAAATTTTTAATGGACTAAAGTGTTGGGCTAAAGATGTGAAACTAAGAGATATACAATTTAAAATTTTAAAAATTTAAACAAGTTTAAACCTTACAAACACAGAGACTTGTTTTACGTTATTAAATCTATGATTACACACATTAACATTTGGAAAGAAGACAGACCAACTACTTTACATTAAGACAATGGGAAAGATGCCTCTGAAAATACTGAATGGTAAAAATACAAAACCTAAAAAAATAAAAAATAAAAACAACAAAACCATAAAACTAACAAGAACCCTGTTCTTCAAGGACATGATTTAGTTCATCCCTAAATTAACAACATGTCTGTGTCCTACACACTTTGTATTTTTTTAAAAAACATAAAAAATACATAGAGTGGGTCATAAAGTGCATATGGTTACAGGAGCCATTGCTGAGATGCTGCATGAGGAAGAACATGATGACCCTGATAAACAGATCAAAAAAGCTATTGAAAGGCAGACCATGGTTTACAGTAGAGACCCAAGAATGCTGAGATATACCAGGACTATACAAGTGCTACCATGGAGTGTTGTTGGCTTTGGATAAAAGTTTTCTCTGGTTATTCAGCCCAGCTAGAGGGATGGACTTGGTATGCCTGCAAACTGTCAGTCACTGGTTATGATAACAGGCTTGAACTACAGATGTTAGATTTTTGCTTGATGGTTATTGATTTTACACTGGTCTAGTCTCTCCTTCTTATACCTTATAACAGTTGAAAATTTTGACTTGTTGACTCTATGCCATTATATGTTCAAAGCAATGTCATAGACATCTTCACATTGCTGAGATGAATCTCCAGACCAGGCACAATTTATAGGAGGAACATAATTTATTAAAGCTTACAGATCCAGAGAAAGTTCCATAATGGCAGAAGAAGTTGAACCCTTTCACAGGTCCATGCAGAAAGAAAGATCACCAGAAGTACCATAAACAAGCACGTTCCAGGAAATACAGGCAGAGGTCAAACACTCTTTATCTTTGGCTGGAATTCAGATGCACCCACAAACATACCTTAGGACTGGACCCTAGGATCTACCCACTAGTGACATCAAATTATAAGGTTGAATAAAATTCCTGAATCTATTGGGGGACATCCATTCAAACTTCTACAAGTATACAACTTGTTTTAATTTTACAGGACTCATAGCTATGAGATATTCTTAAATCTAAGATAAGACTATCTTAAATTGGTAAAGATTATGGAAACCTTTAAAGTTGAACTGAATACAATTTACAATGTGAGATGTTTATAAATCTATTGGGAGCCTGGGCAGAATATGATAATTTGAACGGATGTCCCACAATAGGTGTCACTGTGGATGGATCCTGGGGTCTAGCCCTAAGGTATTACTGGGATTGGATTTGAATTTTGGCGTAAGAAATACAGAGTGTTTGAGTTTTGCCTGGAGTTCCTGGAGTGTGCTTACTTATGTTGCTACTGGTGGTGTTTATCTCTACATACACCTGTGAAAGAGGGACAACTTCTGCCATTGTGGAACTTCCCCTGGATTTGTAAGCTTCAATAAATTGCATTCCTCATATAACATGTGTCTGGTTTAGAGGTTCATCCTAGAAGCATAGAGCTGACTATGATACATGTCAATATGCACAAAAGGCATTTGACAAATCCAACACCCCTTCATGATAAAAGTACTAAAGAAACTGGGAATAGAAGAAACATATCTTAACATAATAATGGCTATTTATGACAAACCTATAGCCAACATTATATTAAATGGAAAACACTGAATATTTCCACTAAAGTTAGGAACAAGACAAGGGTGTCCACTTTCCCCACTTTCATTTAATATAGTACTAGAAGTCTTATCTGTAGCAATAAGACAAGAAACACAAATAAAAGGGATACAAATTAGAAAGCAAGAAGTCAAATTATTGTTTGCAGATGATATAATTCTGAATCTATACATAAGATTCTATCCGTAAGTGATCCTAAAGACTCTACCAGCAAACTATTAGAGCTGATAAACACTTTCAGCAAAGTATAAAATTAACACTCAAAAATCAGTAGCCTTTCTCCATACCAATAACAAATATGATGCTGAGGTTGAAATAAGGGGAACACTCCCATTAACAATTACCTCCAAAAAATAAAGTCCCTTGGAATGAAAACCTAACCAGGAAAGTGAAGGGTCTCTATTATGAAAACTTTAAAACACTCAAGAGAAAAATTGAGGAAGACATTAGGAAATAAAAAGATATCCCATGTTCATGGGTTGTAAGAGTCAATATTGTGAAAATGTCTATCTTACCAAAATAACATATACATTTAATACAATTTCCATCAAATTCCAACTACATTCTTCACTGAAATAGAAAGAAAATTCCTAAAATTCATTTGGAAATACACACACACACACACAAAACTCAAATAGCCAAAACAATTCCCAGCAACAAAAATAAGACAGGTGGTATCACTGCACATGATTTTAAGATATATTACAGAGCCATAGCAACAAAAAGAGCATGGTACTAGTACAAAAACAGATTTGGAGTTCAATAGAACAGAATCGAGGACTCAGATATAAAACCAGACAACTAAAGCCATCTGATTTTTGACAAAAATGACAAAAAAAATATTCCCTGGAGAAAAGACAGTCTCTTTAACAAATGATGTTGGGAAATGCATATGTAGAAGGATAACAATAGTTCTTTATCTCCTTCCATGCACAAGAATCATATCCAATTGAATCAAAGAATTTAGTATAAGACCTGAAACTTCAAAACTGCTAGAGAAAAAAAAGTAGGGGAAACACTTCAACATATTGGCATAGGCAATGACTTTCTGAATATAACCCCAGTAGCTCAGTAAGTAAAACCACTTAACCACTGGCACCTCATAAAATTAAAAAGCTTTTGTATTGAAAAGGACACTGTGAATAGATTCAAAAGTCAACTTTAAGAATAGGAAGAAAACTTTCACCTAAACAGCTGACAGAGGATTAATGTGTAGGATATACAAAGAACTGAAAAAAGCTAAAAATAAGAAATCAAATAAGCCAATTAAAAATGAGCTACAGGGCTGAATAGAGTTCTCAAAAGAAAAAGTACAGATGTCCAATAAACATCTAGAAACATGTTCTATATCCTTGAAAATCAGAGAAATATAAATTAAAACTACTTTGTGATTCTATCTGATTCATCAAAATGGCTATCATCAAGAAAAGAAATGACAATAAACGCTGGTAAGGGTGTGGGAAAAGAGGAACCCCTCTACACTGTTGCTGGGAATGTAAACTGGCACAGCCATTAGAGAAATCAGTGTGGTGGCAGTTCCTAAGACAGCTAAAAATAGACCTACCATATGATCCAGCAGAGTTTTCTTTCTTTTCTTTCTTTTTTGAATATAGAGTCTCACTCTAGCACAGCCTGATCTGGAGTTCACTATGTAATCTCATAGTGGCGAACTCTTAGCAATCCTCCTACCACTGCCTCCCAAGTGCTGGGATTAAATGCGTGCACCACTGTGTCCAGCTCAAAATGGATTTTTATTCAGTGATTAAGAAAAACAAAATTATGCAATTTGCATGGAAATGGATGTATCTTTATAGGATTATACTAAATAAGGTAACTCAGGCCCAGAAATTCAAATGCTGCATGTTCTCTTTCATATGTGGATTCTAGCTACAAATGTTTAAATGTGTGAGCTTGAGTAAAAGTCAGTAGTAGAAGTCAGGAAGCTAGAAAGGGGCTATGAGGTAGGGACAAGGGGATAGTGCTTAAGGGGTGAGCATTATAGATATGTAAGAAGAGGGTCAGATTACTGTGGGGGGCAGGCTTGTCTAAGTGGGATCAGGGAAAGGGACAGAATAAAGGGGTTGGAAGAGGGTTAGTCTAAATTTAAGATTTTGTGAATAAACCATATAGAAAATCACTTCTTTGCTAGCTAATAATACATATATATTTTAAAGTATGGGCAGCAATAGCCTACTTACATGGATAATAGTGTACCCAGAAGCCATAGATTGTTATTATTAAATTTCAGTGCCAGAAATGAGATACCTTCCAGAGAAATGTTGGCCAGGTATCCCTAATCCAGATCCCTAACCCTTCCCTCCTGCCCCCTCCAGAAAAACAAAACATTACAGGCCATGACAAGGGCTTTTAGTTGCCCACCAGAACTAAATGGTAAGACCCTATTGCTAAAGACTACACATGCTTAGAACGCAGGTCCCTGAGAAATCAAATTGGAGCTGAGCTGGAAATCTCTTCTCTATTGACTAGCTGTCAGAATACTGGAAAGAGCTATATAGCATGCAGCCTTTTAGGAGAGAGAAGACATCAATTGTGTTATACAGCAGTGGAATCTGCAAACCAGGCCAAATGTACCAACTGGTGTAATAATGGGCATGTCTGTTATAGGGGAAAGTAACCACTCTCTGATTGGACTGGAGGCCTGCTCCATGGGATGGAATGCATGCTTGGAACTGAGATCATAATGAGAAGCCAGTGGCTGGGGAGGTTATCAGACCTACAGTAGCAATGCTTGCTGTTGTCTGGCTAGATGCATATATTATACCCACCAAACTGCTCTCTAAACACTTTTGCTTGTGCCCATATTGTAATGCTATTCTCAGGTTTTTTAAGGCTAGCCCAACAGAGTAGCCTTTTATTCCCTTTTATTTTTGCTTTTTTGAGGTAGGGTCTCACTCTAGCCCAGGCTGACCTGGAATTCACTATGGAGTCGCAGGGTGGCCTTGAACTCACAGTGATCCTCCTACATTTGCCTCCCGAGTGCTGGGATTAAAGGTGTGTGCCACCATGCCCAGTTTATTCCTTTTTTTTTTTTTTTTAATGACAGGAAGTGAGAGCTAGAGAGAGAGAGAGAAAATTGGTGTGTCAGGGCCTTTAGCCATTGTAATTGAACTTCAGATGCATGTGCCACCTTGGGTGCATGTGCTACCTTGTGTGACTATGTCACCTTGTGTGTCTTGCTTATGTGGGACCTGGAGAGTTGAACATGGGTCCTCAGGATTTGCAGACAAGTGCCTTACCCACTAAGCTATCTCTTCAGCCCTACTCTCATTAAAAAAAAAAATCTGAGCCGGGCATGGTGGCGCATGCCTTTAATCCCAGCACTCGGGAGGCAGAGGTAGGAGGATTGCCATGAGTTCAAAGTCACCCTGAGATGACAGAGTTAATTCCAGATCAGCCTGGACCAGAGTGAGACCCTACCTCGAAAAACCAAAAAAAAAAAACAAAAAAAAAAAACTATTTATTTATTTGCAAGCAGAGAGAGACAGAAACACACACATACAGAGACACACATGCACATATATATAGAGAGAGAAAGAGTAAGAGAAGGAGACAGACATACACAGAGAATGGGCACATCAAGTCTTCTAGCCGCTGCATATGAACTCCAGATTCATGTACCACTTTGTGAATCTGGCTTTACTTGATTTCTGGAGATCAAACTCAGGCTGTTAGATTTGCAGGCAAGTGCCTTAACAACTAAGCCATATCTCAAGCCCTACTCTCACTTTAGGTTAGAGAAGCTTCTATTTTCAGATGGTGGTAACCACTGGTTGACTCAAAAGTCATGACAGTGCTAAGAAGTTACAGTGAATGAAGTGGTCATCACTAAGAGAGACAATTCTATCACACCCTCCAAGGCTCAGGGTCCATTGTGGAAGAGGTGGTGGAAAGAATTTAAGATGTAAAAGAAGGATAGTATTGCTTATAATGCTGTCTTCAAGACACAAAATGGCTTTGATATTCATTATCTTACAGTGTGTCACACTACCTACACAAAACCTTCATAGTAGAAGGGAAAATATGATCTCAAAATAGAAAAGAGACTGCTACAAAGAAGAATGGGTTTGCCAGGCGTGGTGGCGCACGCCTTTAATCCTAGCACTCAGGAGGCAGAGGTAGAAGGATCACCGTGAGATCAAGGCCACCCTGAGACAACATGGTGAATTCCAAGTCAGCCTGGGCCAGATTGAGACCCTACCTTGAAAAACCAAAAACACAAAACAACAACAAAGAAGAATGGGCTCAATGGAGTGTGGATTTAGGAGGGGGAAAATGGAGGTGGTGGACAGGAATAATCTGTTTAGATTTATGTAAGCTGTCAATAAAGTTTTTCTAAAAATATTTAAATTGATGAAACATATACACTGATGTTTAAATAAACATCAGAAACATTCCTGAGTCTGTTGTTGACATTTTGTTGCTCTGGATTTTTCTCCTCCTGAAAGGGGAAAAAAAAAAAAAAAAAAATACAGTAAGTTGTAAAGAAGCCAAGTTTTAGAACAGAACATGATGATTTAACATGATTTTCTTTCCAAAATTTCTCTTTACTAGGATTTTATTCATATTATAATTCTACAAATTATGAAGTCTAAAAATGTCTATGTAGTACTTTAATAACTGATTTTTATTGAGATATAATTGATATGTCATAAAATATACTTAAGACATCATGTTTTTAAATTAATTTCTAATAATAATAGTCCAATTTTAACTTAATTTGCTAGATATATTTTCTTTTATTTACTATTTCTTTCCATTTAAAAAAATGCTTATTACACATTGAGATGCACAATGCTTGGGTTTTTAATGGCGATGTTATTTAATCAAGAAGTACAGACTTAGAATAATCATATCATTTTCCAACATGTAATTAATTAGTATTGTTAAAATATAACTCAGTTGGTGTGTATTGATAAAAATCAAAATCTTTGGAAAATTACTTACAATATAGATTTTATAAAAAGCTGCTTCTTTGCAGTTTTATTTCCTCTACAGTATTTTAAAAGCATTTTTACCCCTTAACATTCTGACCATGTAGAAAATGTGCTAAGGCTAATCTCATGTTGGTTGTGAGATACTAGCTCTGTTTTATTCTGAGAGAGTGTATTGTCTTTCTGCAAAGGTCATTTGTTTCAATGATGGGGATGAAGAGGTGTTAGGTTGCTTACTACCCAGATGTCTTAAAAAATACATAACAGACATTCTATCTCTTAACAATGCTTTTGAAAACATAAAACATTAGCAATGACAAAAGAGTTAAGCTATTTTTAAATCTTAAAAAAAATCAATTATGCTTCTGTTAGGGTAATTTCCAAAAGTACTTGTTAAGTAGAAGTTTTTAAAGAAAAAAAAAAAATTAATCCTTTGTTCAAATGGTAAAATAAAAACCCTGGGCTGGAGAAGTGGTTTAACAGTTAAGGCACTTTCCTACAAAGCCTAAGTATCCAGGTCTTGCTCCCCAGTGCCCAAGTAAGCTGGATGCACAAGGTAGTGCATGTATCTGGAGTTTGTCTGCAGTGGCTGGAGGCTTTAGCACACCCATTCTCTCTCTCTCTCTATATATATATATATATCTGCCTCTTTCTTTCTTTGTATCTCAAATAAATAAAAAATAAAATAAAATATTTTAAAAAATGGAAACGAAGGCCGGAGACATGCCTTAGTGGTTAATGTGCTTGCCTATGAAACCTAAGGACCCAGGTACAATTTTCTAGTATCCATGTACAGCCAGATGCACAAGATGGCACATGCATCTGGAGTTTATTTGCAATAGCTAGAAACCCTGGTGCACCCATTCCATTTCTCTTCAGCCCTCTTTTTTTTTTATTGTCTCTCTCTCAAATAAATAAATGAAAATAAAATAATTTTAAAAAGTGAAAAAGAAATAAAAATTCTAATATATTTATAGGACTTTCTGCAGAATTTTTCATACTTCAAAAGTTGAAAAAGGGGCTGGAGGGATGGCTTAGCAGTTAAGGCGTTTGTCTGCAAAGCCAAAGGACCCAGGTTCGATTCCCCAGGACCCACATTAGCTAGCTGCACAAGGGGTGCATGCATTTGGAGTTCGTTTGCAATGGCTGGAGGCCCTCACTCGTCTATTCTCTCTTTCTCTTTCTCTGTCAAGTAAATAAATAAGAATAAAATATTTTTTAAAAAGTTGAAAAGTACCAACACATGACAACATACAACAAACAACGTATAGTTTCTACTTAACAAAAATATTGAAACAGGTAAACTTATAAAAATATTTAGTATTCTAATAGTATTATCAAAACAACATAGGAAATATAGAAATATTTGTATAGAATCACATAGAATTCTTAAATAAGAAAATGTGCTAAGGCTAATCTCATGTTGGTTGTGAGATACTAGCTCTATTTTATTCTGAGAGGGTGTATTGTCTTCTTGCAAAGGTCATTCATTTCATTCACCAATTATCTATATTTGCTAAAGTATAATGCTTTGAAAAATAAATAAAATGACTGTTTCAAAGCATTTTACTTTAGCACATGTGAGATATAGAACATTTCTTTTAAAAATAGTTTCATTTTTTTGTTTTTTCAAGGTAGGGTCTTGCTCTAGCCCAGGATGACCTGGAACTCACTGTGTAGTCTCAGAGTGGCCTTGAAATCATGATGATCCTCCTACCTCTGCCACCCAAGTGCTGGAATTAAAGGTATTTACCACTATGCCTGGCTAAACATGCTTGTATTTGTTTACTTACAAGCAGAGAGAATAGAATAGACACAGACATGACTATATGAAGAAGATAAAAAATAGTGACATCATCATTTTAGAGCAGACAGTCATCATGAATCAGGCCTAGTGAAATGTAGAATTGTCAACTATCAAATTTCAATTGCATTTGTTAAATATTGATCCACACATTTATGCAAAACATGTTTTCTTGAGTATTAACTTTATGGTACTTTTAAAATTCAAAGACATTTTTTATGTTTCCTGAAGAGACACTGAAGTTCTTTAAATCTTAAATGTCTTAGTAAAAACAACTAAATATTTTCCCTCTTAACTAACAAGATCCATACCACCAACAATGAAAAGACATGAAGTATCACACTCTCACTGGACGTAGCACTTTCTTTATTTTGTAACAGGAAAGAATTGTGCGTACACATGTTTGTAACTAAAAATTTCCTTGGCAACTGAAAATGTAATACCAGGCCTGGCCTCCACATGGTGCTAGTGCTTTATGTCTTGGGATCTAACAAGTCACAATGATGTGGAAGCAAAATAATCACTAACAGAGCCTATCAACAATAACCTCAATAATAAAACAACAGACTCAAATAAGAAGACAGTATATCTGAAATCCTACCGTATGTAAAAATCTGGCTCATGTACAGTGGTATTTTTGACAAATCATTTCTGGTAATTATGGTAAATGTAAATAAAAGGTAATGTAAAATAATTAGCTTAGACTTCTTGTTTCAGTTTTTGGATCTCACCAATAGACTCAGTGTCACATTCATTTATCCATAAATGTTTTTCTTTTTCCAATGGATGGTTATTTGAAAGGTATTAAGGAAAGAAGTCCTTGAAGAAAAGAAGCTTCATAGGATTTCTGCCAGGAGATAGATACATTGCTTAGTGTTATGTATTTGAACTCTAAAACTCACTTTCAAAGCCAAAACATTATTTATACTAAATACACTGATTTCCATCATATTCTTCATAACTTTAAATAAGTTTGTGTCCATTTCTATCTATTTTAATGTGAAACAGGTGTCTTCACTGAGTTGATGGTAGCTTTGTGTGATGTGTTAAATTCTTACTCATTTGCCAAGTATATGACAATTGCAGGTACTAAAACATTACAAAAAGGTAGCCTTTTTGTTTTGTTTCTTGCCAACTTCATTAATGAATAATTGCACTGGTTTAGTCTAAATTGTCCCTTTTATATTTTCTTAAAGGGCATCATTGTTTTCTTTACCTTATACTTACATGTTGACCATTTATCCCTTGCTAAGACAGAATGGAAAAACTAAAGATTCAGTTTATTCAGAGTAAAGGGTTGACTCTTGTTTTTCTTAATACCTCAACGCACATGTAGAATCCATTGCAAATAATGTACTTTATGCAAATAAATGTTAAATAAATGAATAAATCACTTTATGTTAAATAGTTTGGGTCTGACATTAAAGTTGGTAGTTAAAAATGGTAGAAATTAAGGAGAAAGTGGAAGAGGCCTCAAGAGTTGCAAGGATAGGAAATTTAAAATTGATTGTTGAACTATTAATTTTCTTTCTCCCTCCTTTTCTTCTTTCCTTAAACATCAAGTAAACAATCCAGCAACTGATTACAAAAAATATTAAACTACTTATCACCAAGAATAAAAACATGAGGGTGGTTTCAAAGTTTATTACGAAAATAAAGAAATAAATGCTTATATAAATTTTTCACTGCCATTTATGGCAGTTATTATTGGTCTCATACTGAATCCATTTTCCAACTCAGTTAAAATATAAAGTGTTGTCTACAATTTAGGTACATTAGTGATACCATTGTTTGAAAATGCTAGAATCTTTTGGACAAAATAATATAATCACTAGTAAGTATTTATAAGTGATTTATTAAACTTAAGTATGTTCTTGGAGACATCTAACTTTTCTTATACTCATAACTAGAAGAATATAGCTGTGCATGTTTATAGTGTATAAGAATATGTATATAAATATACATTTGTTTCTATCCTGAAATAAGAATGATTGCAATTATAAGATAATTCTTAAATTATTAATTTTGCACTGGGCATGTCGGCTCACACCTTTAACACAAATATTTGTTAGGCTGAGGTAACAGGACCATGTGAATTTGAGGCCAGACTGGGCTACAGAGTGAGTTTTAGGTTAACATGCTCTAGAGTGAAACTGTGAAACAGAAGGAAGAGTTTTCTTAGGTATATTAAAATGTGCTCTTTAATAATTTTGCTTACCATATGTACTTCCCGTGCTTACTGATCCAGCAGGACTAATCAAATCCTATCAGCCAACAACAGTTTTCTACCACTGGACTCAGCCTTTAGCAGAGGATCCAATGACTTCAGTCATAGGTGAAGACTGGTGACTGAAGCAGCAACCATCTTGAAAGGTTTTTATGTAAAAAGTATACACTGTACATTGTTACACATCTCAAAGATAAGTTTCCTAGTATCATGCTTGGGAAAATCATTATGAACTTTTGTCCAAATAATCTTCTTTGAAAATAGTTGGAACACAAACTCTGGAACTTGGGTTTAAAATGGAGGTTACATTAATTCATAAGTTTTTACCTTAGGAGAGTTTGTAACATCTAGATTCTCCTTATGTGCAGTGATAATAAAAATGTTGCCTATTTAATGGGGTTGTTTTTAGTTTCTAATAGGATTCTGTATGAATGTGCTTTGAATTTCTAGCATTTAGAAAACTACAAATTAATAATTATTTTTAATCTGTGTTAAATTGAAATTAGTATGAGTTGGTACTATATGAATGCCAGCAAAGCATTTCAAACAGTTCACCAGAGGCCCTACCAATATCACATAATATAAATTATAAGATGCATAGGAAACATAGAGCAATCAATATGTTATGGAAGTTACTAGCATGGTTATTTATATATTAAGCTTGGAGCTCTTATTTTTAAAAATAATTCTCTATACCCCATAAAGAAGATTATAGGGAATACAACCAAGCAGTTTTTTGGTTTTTTTTTTTTTTTTTTTTGTCATTAAAGGGCATGAAAAACATTATTCTTTGATTCAGATTCATGAAAGTCAGTACTCAATTCAAAGACTTTTTCTGTTTTTATTATCAAGGACTTAAAGATGGAATTAAAGCTAATTATGTCAAACAAAAAATCTGAAATTTTTTGTTTATTATTTATTTATTTGAGAGCAACAGACAGTGAGAGAAAGGCAGATAGATAAAGAGAGAGAGAGAATGGGCACGCCAGGGCCTCCAGCCACTGCAAACGAACTCCAGATGCATGCACCCCCTTGTGCATCTGGCTAACGTGGGTCCTGGGGAATCGAGCCTCGAACCAGGGTTCTTAGGCTTCACAGGCAAACACTTAACTGCTAAGCCATCTCTCTAGCTCAAATCTGAAAATTTTAATATTTTTATTATTTATTTATTTATTAGAGACACAGAAAGAGAATGAATGGGCACACCAGGGTCTCTAGCCACTGCCAATGAACTCCAGATGCCACTATGTGCATCTGGTTTCCGTGGGACATGGAGAATTGAACCTGGGTTGTTAGGCTTCACAGACAAGTGCTTTAATTGCTAAGCTATTTCTTCAGCCCCCTGGAAATTTAATAATGAACACTATTTGTTTTCTTTCTCTCTTTATTTTTCTTTTCCTTCTCTTCTTCTTCGTCCTTCTTCTTTAGAGTAGCTGGTCTAAATAATGCATGATTTATTGACTTATAAGTACATGGTGACATCAAAATAACTTAAGTAACACCATTCCAGATAGGTGAGTAAACTGGTTCCCAAGTGGGGCTGATTGGTTGGGTGCCATTCTCTCATACTATCAAGAGTAACACATATATAAGGAGTGATTTAGTTGTTTATTCATTTTCAAATTCTTGAATAATAGTCTAGATTCAAATCTTGTAGTATAAGGCATCTGATTGAATAACAGTCTTGGTCTGTAAAATTCAGCCTCAGCAATGGCAACAGCAGTTGCAACAGGTCATGTTGAGGAGACACTTGAGATGTCCCATGCTGGAGACCTTTGGCATAGCAGCGCTAGCACACTGAGAAGAGGGATTAGTGAAATTAAAATTCCATGGCGACCATGGAGAAATTTTATCTTTATTTCTAAAAAGGTTCATCACCATTTTTATTGTGATATTTTTTCTATTAATGGCTTGAATTACAATGTTCTTGAGGAGTAGTTCCATATGTTTCCATTTTAAAAAAATGTTTATGGCATTGCTTTATACAATGCTCAATTGGAGATGGGGGGGGGCGCTAATAGCAGGTCCTATCTCATTTTTAAAGTGACACCAGAAATTACTTAATCTCTTACTTAGCCTTCAGGTATCCACATTTCTTTCTGGTTGTTTTAGTGACATCTGTTAAAGGAAGTGGCTTGCTGATGCTATACTGACCAAGCATGTTCCCCAAAGTGTAGATGGTGAAGCCCACGCATTCACTGTGAGGAGTTTATGATAACAAATGAATAACTTACATATAGCTTTTGGGTCTAGTTCTTCCAGGGCAAGTGTCTCCAATGTGGCACCCCACCATTGCATTGTTTATGCTTCCTCATTTTCTACAGAAAAGATTTCAGAAAAATAGAGAAAAATTCTTAGGGGTACCTATTCCACTGCCTCAACCCAGATATGATAAATACCACTGCTGTTCATATTTCTTTGGCCAGAATTCAACAAATAGCTTTATATATTGCCAAAAAGCTGGGAAATATAGTCTTCCATATGTCCAAGCAGGAAAGAATGGGTGTTCCTGATGGCTGTGGTGAATACACTATATAAGATGATGTTTTTAAACAGTACAGAGAAAAACAGTGACATTTTTTACTTGGCCTTGTATAAATTTGAAAGATGTTGGTATCACATCAATACTATGAGGTAATTATTTCATTTTACATAAGTTGGTTGAATTTTAGTTGAACTAGGCTGTTATAATAAAAATGGTGAATTTGGAAAACAATTGTCTAATATTTGAATGATGCTGTCTTAAACATCTCTAAAATGAATTTAACATGTAAAACTTCAGGCAGATTGAGAACCTGGGGTGGTACACAGGCATCTGCTCTTTTAACAAATATTTGAGATGGTATCTGATTCTGGGCCTAACTACTGGAATGGATGCTGCTTAGTCCAGTTCTACTGTTGGTGACATTGGAACACCAGTGCTCAATTCACTCTGCTATAGAGAACCCTGAAACATCTGATGCTTGTCAATTTTCCCCATGTTTCTCACACCAGATTGATCTCTTTACCCCAACAGCTTTAATAAAATGAAAAATGACATGGCAGACCTAATTTTGAAGCTTATTCTTATTTTAATTTACAATGTGGCTAATTTGGTCTCAAACAAAAGTGCAAAGATGTTGGGTAGAGCCACAAAGAGAGACCTCAGGATATCAATATGTCTGGATGTTTAAGTTTCTTAAACTGATTTTTTTTTTTTTTGCATTATCTGTATGTTTTCTATAGCATAGGGGAAGGGCAGAAGGCCATATAAAGGGTTAGAGGGAATACACAACTAAATGATGATTTAATAATAAAGGTGAACATATTTTGAGGAACTCAAAGAAATCTACTATTGTGGTATATATTTCAAATTTTCACTAACCTCATCTGAAAGATGCTACGTAAAAAATGTAGACAAGTTTAGGCATTGATAACATTTATTCTCTCACCAGCATTTAATGATCTAATGTGTCTTTTTTTCCTCCCCTGAGGTAGGGTCTCACTCCGGCCTAGGCTGACCTGAAATTCACTACGGAGTCTCAGAGTGGCCTTGAACTCACAGAGATCCTCCTACCTCTGCCTCCCAAGTGCTGGGATCAAAGGTATGTGCCACCACATACAGCCTAATGTTGTGTCTTAATTTGTCCTGGTTATTACTGGCTTAATCCCATTGTAGAGTTGGACACACACATTGTGCAACCTTAACAGGAATTTTAGTGAGTGAGGGTACTATTTATAATAAAAATTATCTTTTGCAGAATTCTGCTATTAAATAATGCACACACGTGCTGCTATCTATGTTCTAGTTACTTCAGTTCCAGAACAAAGTAAAAAGAGCATTTTGAAGTTACAGTATATCATAATTAGGTCCATGCCTCATCAACCTGGCCTTTAAAATTTGTAAATGCCTATAGAGACCATCCATGTTAAAAGTTTCTGCACTTTGTGTTGCTTTAGTGTTAAATAATGTTTAGAGTTTGTTATCTTTTGTAGACCTTGGAAATCTAATTATTTATAGTATCTTGTGACATTTACATCTTGCTAAATATACTCAGCATGTATAACACCATATCATGCTTAGAAAAATGGGTAAAAAATGCTGGACTGTACTTTTTGCTTATATATAATGCAAAATATTGGCATGGCCTGAGTTATCTTTTTGTTATAATCACACAATTTAAAGAACATAATTTTGAAAACCCTTCCACAGCCATTACCATCTAACATAAAGAATAAGTCAGTCACCAAGGCTGACCCCTTTTTGTTTACTTTTTAACTCTCAACTGTCAGACCAAGTATCTGTTGTAGTTTATTGTTATCTTAGAATAATACCATTCATTTCCATGCCAACAGCTCTGGAGTGTTTGGTTTAGTTTTTGAGATTGATTAAAAGTAGATAGTAAAGTTGATCTATTATGTTAAGCTTATTTACATAAACAGTGTCTTGAAAATACACTCGGCAAGGGCAGAATGATCCTAAGGCATTTCACATCCTGAGTTTTCTAATACCTTCTCCAATGGGTAGACAATCCTAACTTTACTACAGTTACCTCACCCAGGAGATCATTATCTCAGCACTTTGTTTCTTAAATTTGAAATGAATTGCATGATTTGCTTTAGGAAAAGGGGGTTAGGCACATAATTTCATTCTAACCCATCTATGAAACAATCACAGTTGAACCTACCACCCCTCCTTTCAGGCTCTTGAAACATTTTCCTCAACACAGTTCAAAGTAATATTTCTGAGATGTAAACAGCGCCAAAAAAAAAAAAAAAAAGATAATGGAAAGGACTATGCGGAGGAAACAGTGAACACATTGCTTTGAGTAATAGATGGTGACACATGGAAACGAAAATTTATTTAAGGATTAATGATGGTGAGTGAGCCTTGAAGAGACCTTCCCGGGCTACACCCCGTGCCTGCCTCACGCGTCTTTAAAGATTCCGCGGGCTCCCGCCCCGCCCCCGCCGACGCCCCCACGGAGTGGCCGCTCCTGCGAGGAGGGAGGGAGGCCGCGAGGGCGCGGGGCCGGGCGCTGCCCGAGACCGCGCGCCCGCCGCTACCCCGCCCCAACTTTGCTGTAAACAGCGCCCAGACAGACGGACTGAAGACGGACGGGCGGGCGGCATCCCTGCTGGGCGGGTCCCGGCTGGGCGGGGTACGGAGCCGCTGGCTTTTCCGGCTCCCGGGGGAAGGTAGATTGCCAGTGGCCTCCCGGCAGGTCTGTGCCCGGGGAGGAGGAGGAGGCTGCGCTCGAGGGAGCTCGGGGGCTTCCGAGTGACGCGCGGCTGAGCCGGTGACCCGCGTCCTCCCCCGTCTGTCCGCGGGCGCGGGCCCTGGACGCCCCGAGGACGGGAAGGAAGGCTGCCGGGAGCCGCTGGCCGCCCCCCACACGGCCTCGGGGACAGAGCTTGCTGATGACAGCGCGTGCGGCTGCTGACAAAGCCCCTCGCCCGCCCGCCGGCCGTCCCCGCAGCGAAGTCCCCAGGCAGTCCCGAGAGGCTGCGAGGCTGCGGCCGGCGCGCAGCATGGCCCGCGTGCTCCCGCTGCTGCTGTGCGCTCACCTGCTGCCGCTCGGCGCCCCGGCCCGCGCCGCCGACGTCCCCCGGCCCCGCCTGCGCCTGGCACACAAAGGTAGGCTGCTGCCTCTCGGCTCCCTTCCTGAAGCCACTTGTCCACTGTCATGTCACTCAGCACAGGTCCCTGCTTCGCGACACCCTTCAAGTGCACCTGAAACATTGTATTGCAAAACTCCCGGCAGAGTCTAAGCGCCCCTGAGCATGTCCCACTTCGCTGGGAAACTGGGAAATCACGTCAAGGGGAGACCTCATTTTCTCATCCCTGAGAAGTTCACTCACGAGTGGACAGAATACAAGCTGGGAAGGGGTCCCAGATAGCCTGGGGACCTGACTCCACCAAGTTAACAGTGGGTATTTAAACACCACCACCTACAATATGGTAGCAGGGATAGTGGGGCAAGCTTTTCAAAAAAAGATACTGTTTGCTTTATCTGTATTGTGTTGTTGTTCAGTTTTGTTTCCATAATGAACTGAAAAGGAGGAATAAATTCTCGAGGAGAAAAATGTCATCACTATGAAATTAAAGTGACTAACAACTAATATAAATTAACTTCATAGAGACTCCTCTTAGAATATTTTTGTGTGTGGCAAAAATAGTTTGCCAATCATTGTAAATTGATAGGTTCCGTGTTTTAATATAAGTTCACCTTCTTTTTTACTGAAGATCTGTCAGAATGTTTTATTCTGCTACTTTATCTTATAAAGCTACAACATTTTCATGAATAAATGATCAAAAGATAAGATTTGCATCAGGACCTGTAAAAACCAATCATGAATATGTGTGAAGATTCCTCCTTTCTCCAAACAAACAAGACTTGTTTTCAGAGCAACTGACTTTGCTGATATAGAAGCAATTTGGAATAGATTATTGGGAAAATATGTTTGACATCAACAATTAACAGGGGTAACAGATACAAAAATGAACATTACTCAAGAGCCATTGTTTAACGGAATAAGCTTTTAAATTGTCTTTCAGGATGGAAAGAACAGAACCTTGGGTTTTCTATACATAGGTAGAATGCTTGCCAAAAGCTGGAATCAGAAGGAAGGTCTCGGTTTTATGTAACGAACTGATTGATCCCTTTTTCCCCTTCTTATTGGACAGTGGTAAATGTAATGGTGGGTATACAAAAGTCTCATCTTAAGGATAGTCAAAACTATGAATTTTTTATTGGTTTAAATAAATTTCCTATAACACATTCTAGTAGGTAACATGAACTTAATAAATACACAAACACTAAATTTGTATTTAAAATTCAGTGCCCAGCATTAGCACAAGACTTTGATTTGGGAAGATACATTGATTGTAATACGGACAAATAAGGATGCCAGAAATAAATAAATTGTTTTTCTTAGATAACTAGTGGATAAACTGTCAGCTTTGACAAGCTGCTGTTCTGTCACGCCTGCTATTAGCCTTTTCACCTAATTACAGGAATACTTGGTTATTGATAGCTTCATATCAGTATGTTTTACAAGGTGCCTCATTTGATGTTTCTTAGGAGAATTTATAATTTGGTCAGAGTGTATGAAACTCTCTCACAAGTTTATGTTGTGTAATATTGTTACCGAGTTCATTTTTAGAGTATCTGTTTAATCATAGAAATAGCTATAATTGATTTTATGACTTGTTTCAGATAGTGTGGGAGTAGATATACTAGTTCCTATGGATATACTTGGCTGAATACCTCCACCATATTTCGCTTTGGCTTTTCTTTACTTAGTTCAAAGTGCACTTTTCTAATGATGATAGTATATGTATAGACACCAGAAAATAAAAAGTTTTTACTTGTGCAATTTAGTTAGGACAGCCATCCTTGACAACACACCTGAGATGCAACCTAAACTAGCATGCTGGCATGTAGAAGCCTCAGGAACTAGGAAATCCCACTTTGTCAGAGCAGAAACCTCTCTTTCAACCAAATCAAAGTGAGCATTTACCTCCCCACACTCTGGAGTTTCATAGGAGGAGAAAGTTTAAGTGTCATACAAAGCTTGAGTTAATTTATGTAAAAACTACCCTTTCTTCTTCCAGTCTTTTGTTTCTAGAAATGGCCTGTACTTAAGTAGAGCTTTCTAGATGGAGGCAATAAAAACTAAAGAGGAGAAGAAGCAGAAAGTGAGGAAGACAGTAGAAAGATAGTATAAGATACAGAGAATTATTATGTTATGTATACTATAGGTTATTTCCCACTATTTCTATTTAAAATGTGATAATATTAATTTCCTCCTTTTTTTCAGTTGGATATTCAGAAAATATGCCAACTTTGGAGCAAATCTAGTAAATAACAAGAAAAGTACCTCCTGTTCAGGCAATACTGAAATCTAATATTTTATAGGAAGAAAATAAAGTTAGCAAATAAAAGAATAATGTATGTCCCACCTTGAAAGAATTTTTCATCAAGATTTTAGTTGAGATTGACTATATCAGGCAAAAATTTGAAAGTTCATGAATACTTATTCATTGTAACTAACTTTATACCAGCTAAAGAGAGTAACATTGATGTGATTAATTCAAGGTTGAAATTCTCTGTTTAAAGAGATTTTTGAGAAGTGTCTGTGGTCCCCATTTTTAGATCAAGAAAAGAAAATGAACTAAAAGAGTTCTGGTAAATGGAGCCACTTCCCTGTGTTGATATCTGTTCTCTGTTTATCTGTCACCATCCTGCATTAATGAGGTTACAGGGAAGGCAAAAATAACCTTCTTGATAATGGAGTTAAGTGAAGAAAAACACAACAACAAATGAACAAAGAAGAAATTACAGTGCATGTGGAAAACCACAGTCAGTGGAGAATTCAGTCAATGATACTCAATCAAGGGAATTTAGCAGATGGAAGTTCAGAGTTGTCAAAAGGAAGAGCAATCTCATAAGCCATAGAGAGTGGTTGCTTAAGCAGAGAATATCCTAGGATGTTTGGGGAAGTGGCAGCTCAATAAATCTATGCACATGACAGAGGATCATCACTTGACATTATGAACAGAGATTTAACCTTTGAATAGACACATATACACACAAAACATGTGATGGAGTATCAGTGTGTCTCTTTGAGAAAGTGCTTAGTACAGATTTGCCTTAGTTCAAAAAGCTCAGGACTTGATAGCAATGGCCTCTACTCCAGCTCTTCCTTTTACTGCCAGTGAGAGCTGGACATATTTCAGCGTGAAATATAACAACCATAGTGATGCATTTCTTGTATATCACACTCAGGATCTGAGAGGATCAAATGGAACATCAATAGTTACTGAATGTCCTTTATAGCATAATATATTTACATATATTCTCTTCCCTTAAAACTGGTGTAAACCAAGAAACCTGGAAGGCAGCATGTACTAAGAATTACCCTTGGGAATGGAATGAGTTTAGATACACACAAGTGCTATGATAGTGAAGATATTGCAGACTGAAGTTGACTTTAAATAATATTAAGACGTAAGGTTTATCCGAACAGATTGCTTTCACTCTAAATCCAGTTAAACACTGTTAACCTCCAGTTATATTACATTACAGTTACGATACCTAAGATATCATCAATTGCCTTTTCAAGCATTTCATGGTCTGCTTCTACTATAAGAGTATGCACCTGTGTCCACTTATTGTATAGATATACTGTACACCACACACTTTAGAACACTTTATATTTGTAAAGCAAAATTGACCTGGGTCTTTAGAAGAATGAAGTGCTAAAGAAAAGTTTTGAATTACTGTCCTTTAGACTATGCTATTTATTTTCTCTCCAGAGTAAATAGAAAAAAAAAAAGAAGAAAAAGAAATAGTGATTAAGCCAGTATTTTTTGACTCATAGATCATAGTTTTGGCTGCTAAGCCAGTACCTAAGCATTATCAGTAGTGATACTAGTCACATGTAACTGGGTGTTAATAAATAAAAACTGGCCATAAGGCATGATTCATAATCATAGTCATTAAATAGGACCCAGAAGTAAACATTAGCCAACATGCCCAGGACTTCATCAGGGAGTGCCAGTGAACTTGGTGGTGGATTTCTTAGCCAAAAGTTAATACTAAAGACAAATGAAAGTGGGGTAAGGTAAATAATTTCCATATGTTTTATTTAGTTGGAGTTACAAAAAAGGAAACTTTTGGGAAAGGAAGTCTATATAAGGATGCCAGTTTTATATTTTTACAGATACTACTTGTCTATTGCATCTGTACATCTGATATGTGAAAGTCCCTGAGTTTTCCTGTGCATTATTCAGGTCTTAGCTGGATATTGTAGATCACAATGAGAAAGTAGTTATTCTTGAGTATGAAATTCAGAGTAAGTGAGAGTCACCGTTAGGTAAAGTTATAGAGTTGATTTAGAAATGAACTAGATAATAATTTATGAGTGCATAGCAATTTTTTAAAATAATTGTAAAGCCAGAGTTCTATGTGAAAATAGAATCAATACTTGATTCATAAGTATACATAGTAGTAATACTGTCATAATGAATTTTTTTTATAAATTTATTGTGCCATGCATGTTTTTCACTTAGAATAATGTGTCATAGAATGGGTCTTTCTGGGTCAGATCACTTTTCAGTACTGCGGCTTCAGTTCTGGGTCCACATAATAAAGCAACATCATATTGGTTGTTACTGAAAGGTATTGTTCACAGTATGTTGAGTCAGTTTTACTTCAGCAAAGATATCTATGGGAGTCATAACTGATTTCTTGGCAAGAGAGTGTGCAATGATTTACTCCTTTATCTTAAACTGTTCTGAGGTCTTGGGAGGAATTTAGTCAGCAGGAATCCAGAAATGGCACTTTGCATGAATACATGGCTCTTCATGCATTGTTCCTAGAGGTTTAAGGTGGTCTTAAAGGTTCAGTTTTAGAGTTAAAAACAAAACAGAACTGAAATTCAATCTCTCATATAATCTTTAAAGAGTGCATAGTGAAGATATAGATTGCTTTCTTAATTTCAGTACTTAAGTCCCCAGGACCACAGTGTTGCCATTTTTTTTTTTTCTTCCACATTTGATACTTTGACATACTCAGTAAATTATATAAACGATAATAGTTGTTTTTTTTAGTAATAGTTTATCACAGTACAGGTTTCAATATCATTTGAAGCTTAAGAAAAAGTCACTGCTATTAGCATTCCCTAGATTTAAGCAGGTTCTTTTCTCTGTATTCATCCTAGAAATGAGAAGACTGGATATTTTTTAGGTGAGATATTCTAGACTTTGAGTGAAAATAATATGACAATACACATTTAAACCAAATGTTACAGTCTTTGTTATTGAGAGGGGGCATTTTCTATCAAAGATGGATGATTTCAAGAATTGATACCTTTGACACATTGATAATCATGTGATCCTGGAGGCCAAAGAACTGTTCAACCTGCTTAAGTCCTAATGTGTAGACCAGGATATTTCCACCTGTTACCAGGGTCCACTTGCCCTGGTAATCTTACTTCCACAATGGTGTATGTGTGGTAGGGGAAGGGGGAAAAGTTACCCATTAACCAGTCTGATATTTTTGATACTTAAATGATATATTTTCACTTCCATCCCTGATAACTAAACTCTCAACCATCAATGCTTCCTGCCTAAGGGTTTAGCTCACAACTTTGGGTCAGTAAAGATGCAAAAGAGTTTATGCTCAGATATTACAAAACATGATTAACATTCATTTACACACCTATTGGTTTTTTGAGGTAGGGTTTCACTCTAGTCCAGGCTGATCTGGAATTCACCATGCAGTCTCAAGGTTGTCTTGAACTCATGGTGATCCTCCTACCTCTGCCTCCTGAGTGCTGGGATTAAAGGCGTGTGCTACCACGCCCTGCTAAATTCTTACATTGTAATGGCCTAAGCCCTAATTATGAATGAAGCTGACTTCTTTTCTTTCTTTCTTGGTTCTTTTCGTGGTAGGGTCTCACTCTAGCCCCGGCTGACCTGGAATTCACTGTGTAGTCTCAGGTTAGCCTCGAACTCACTGTCATCCTCCTACCTCTCTCTGCCTCCCCTAGTGCTGGGATTAAAGGCGTGTGCCACCAAACTTATTTTTAACCTAACTTTGGCTGTATGGTAGGAGCAAGTTACTTAATATTTTCTGACTATGAATTTTCTCATCTTTAAAACAGTGATGACATATAATTTGCAGAATTTGAAGGAATCAAAAAGGTAACACAAACTGATGTGGCACAATACTTAACCATGAGGAACCTTTTAATAAATAACTCAATGAACCAGAAACATTTCAGAGAGAATTAATGTTTGCTGGTTTTCTTTTGCTATTGTAAAAGCAACCATGACCAAATTATAAGCTTCTAATCTAAGATGGAGGAAGATGATTAGCCATTACAGAATTTTACTTGAAAGTCAGGATTGTCTTTCATGAAAACCAGCTCTGGCTGGAGAACATGGCTACAAGGAATAGACATATTGAATTCTCACATATTTATAAGTTTCTACAGAATTATTGTGTTAATAATTTAATGAAAGTTGAAGTTTTATCTGCTGGCATCTTGACAGATCAAATAGAACAAATACCCTACTACAAAGGTAAATGAAGCTACCAGCACTGTAAAGACAATAGGACTGATATTACAGAGGCCAGACCACACTGACAATGTTAATCTAAACAGTGGCCTGTAAATGGCTATCAGCTCAGCATGTGCTGTTTGCTTTGAAAGTGAAAGAAAGCCTTTGGCTGTGCCTTCCAGGTGAGATGGTTGGAGCAGGGTCTGGTTCCTTACACTTCCTTGGAATTCAGTCAATGCCCATTAAAATGCAAATAAGACAAAATGACTTAGCCTCTGTTTCTTCCAAAGGGGAATCTAAACTGATGAAGGGGATGATAACAATGCCAAGAAAACTGAGGAATCCTGAGCAACTATTTATGACTCCTTTAATAAAACATGCCTTAGGAGAAGGGCTGGGCTTTTCTCTGATCCACCTCCTTTCCCTTTTGAGATGCATTAAGTGAATCAGCAGGGGCTTCCAGAAGTCTTGTGGATCTCTCATCTATGCACAGTCATCTTTTATTAAGCCTGCTTTTCCATGTCTGTGCCATTGTTTGGTAAATCACCACAAGACTTCCTCCTCCATTTTTCTTACCACTCTGTTCATTGGCTACTCCACTGTGTGGTTGGCACTATTTCTCCTCTCTTTTTCTTCTTGCCTACTTCTTTTCCAGATAGACACACATGCATGTTTGTATGTGTGCATGTGTTTGGAGGCATAGGACAGTATCAAAGTCATTCTTTAGGTATGCTAGCTACACATTCTTGAGACAAGGCTTCTCATTGCTCTGGAGCTCACCAATATATTATGCTAGTTCCATCTCCCCAGCACTGGGATTACAGGTGTGTTTCATCACATCTGGCTTTTATGCAGGTACTTACATCGTTATGCTTTCAAGTCAAGTCCTTTACCAAGTAAGCGTTATCCCCAAGCCATTATTCCCAAATTTAAGCCAAAAGTGAAAACACAAAATGCATATAATATTCATTAGTTTACCCACATTATTTCTATCATTTTTTTTTTTTTTGCCTAATCTGATGTCCAGAAAACAGGGAAATATGATCATGGCCGAGTGTGATGGCGCACACCTTTAATCCCAGCACTGGGAGGCAGAGGTAGGAGGATTACTATGAGTTCAAGGCCACCCTGAGACTCCAGGTCAGCTTGGGCTAGATTGAGACCCTACCTCAGGTAAAAGAAAAAAGAAGAAAAAAAAATGATCATTAAGCAGTCAAAGTTTGTTGAAATCCATGACTTAAGAGATAATGAAATATTAGATAGCCTAATAGCCAGCTAGCATCCATGATCCTTTTTCTCTAGCCTGTTTTTCTGGTAGGAAGCTGATGTTTACAGGCGTCATGGGATTGTGGCAATGGAGAGGAGAAGGAGGGTCAGGAAAGAAGGAAACTGATCCATTCTGTAGCTAAAGTTAAGCTAGGTATATTATTGATGTAAACACTGATTTCTGTGCAATTTGGGTATGTTTTCTCTGTTTTGAATTTTAACTGGAGAAAACCGGAATGCAGAGGGGGCTTGATTTACCAGACATTGCCAGGGAAATAGCATATCTAAGAATAAGTCTTGTTGGTGATTTTAGGTAGCCAGAGTAGCTCCAGAACCAGAAAAACAAACAAACAAAAAAAAACCCAAAAAACAAAACAAAACAAAACAAAAAAAAAAACTGCATCCAAGAAAATGGGAGTGAAAGAGATAAGCAATAGAGAACAGATGGGGATGATGACACTTCCTACCCTTACCCCAACTGATGCTCCTAGAAATGATGGGAACTAGGGGTGCTTTAAATTCTGAGTTCATAGTACACTGTAGATCAAAAGCCCAAAAGAAAATGTGACCACAACATTGTATAGAGTTATTTATTGCTACTGATTGCCCTTTTCCTGAGTCAAAAAGTTTATTATGGACCACCTGTCTCTTAGATCTTTTCCAATTCTGCAAATTAAAACTCTGATCTTCTCCTGGCAAACCTCCCTGTGAGTATGATTTCCCCATATTCTTTTGAAAATTTTACTAAGAAGCAGCATGTTGTTGTGGAAATTGTACAAACTCACAATTTTTAAATTTTGGAGACTTAAATTTATAGTATACCTCGTGTTAACCTTTTTTATTCTTGCTAAATCACAAAGCTTCATAGATTTACTTTCCACATAATTAGAAAAGAAACTAATGAAAATTTATATCTCATATGATTGTTATAGAAAAGTGTTGTGCATATCATAACAGAACTATGATTTAGAATTATGTGTGTACTATTTATACAATATTTTTTAATTTACAGAATATCTTCTGAAAGCCAAGGAGTAGTTTTTTGAAGACCTCTGTGTACCAAATAAGTTACTTATTCCTGCCACTTCTAAAACTTGTATTTACTGTATAGGTATTTTTTTGAGAGGTTTGGAGTGGGTATGATGTCATTCTATAGCTATGGCTATCCTGACCTCACTTTGTGTACCAAGCTATTCTTGACCTCGTGGTGATGTGCCTGCCTCAGCCTTCCCAGTGCTGAGATTATAGGTATAAGCCACCATGACTGACTTGAATAGGTATTTCTTATCTACTGAGTTTTAAGCAAGAAACTCTTTAAGTGGACTTCTATATTATGACTAAATAGATCTTACTTTATTTGAACTTTGAGCTGAATTTTGTTGCTCATAGTGCTACTGCTATTCACATGATTGGTGACACGTATATTACACACCCATGTCCTAATTGTTTGCCATGATCTTAGATTTCCAATGTGCTATCTCTTTGGTTTCCACAGAAGCAGAGACAGCCATCTAATACATGATAACCATGAAATCTGTCCTAATTGCTCCAACCAAAGAGATTTAATCAACTTTGACCATGCTGTCTTTGATTTATCCATTTTAAAAACCAGTTGTTGGGAAATAAAACAGTGAGAAGAAAAAAATAAAGCTTTTATGTTTTATAAGCTTATCTAGTTTTCACAAGGTATTGTAGCCTTTCCCAAACAAACTTTGCAAGTTATTCAAATTTTATCTAAGATTCTGTTATATCATAATTCCAGGAGAAATATATTCTTGTATGTGTTCTTAATTTATCAAAATCAACTCACAGTTTATTTTGATACACTGACACTCTTCTTTTTGAAACCAAATGGATTCATTATGGCACATTTAAATTAAGCTGTATACTTATGGCTTAAACAGAATTCAGGAAAAAATTACACATTTTCACTGATGTATGAAAAGCAAGTAAAAATACAAATAGAAAATACTTGATTACTTTAAAAACTTAATTGAAGCCTTCAATATGAATATAAGGATGATAAGATTATTTCTGTCATTTTGAATAGGGCAAACAATAAATTTTAAATGGGGAAATTAATGAAAAAAATTATTTTTTGAGAACAACTTTATTGTTTGATGTAGGTGATTTAGCTATATTTACTTATCACAACCAAAAATAACAATACAAACAATAAAAATAAAGAAAATAAAATGATTTTTAAATGGCATTGTAACAATACACTTGTACATATTTCTGGCAAACTTTGTAATTGCTTCGAATCAGTACTAGAATGTGGAGCTTGCAGTTAGTTTTAGGCACTGGACTAAGATGAGTTAGTCATATGATATATTCTGAGAAAAGCCACAGCACTCATATTTAAGGTTAAATTAAGATGAAAAGAGAAAAATTAAAACTCTAATGTACTAATTTCACTTATCAAGATACTCAGTTATCAATATCAATGCATATTTTTGCTAATATGGGGAAAGAAAACATTTCCTTCTTATTTTGTCCAGAAAGAAAAAAAAAATGGAAGAAGATGACACTGATATGAAATAGTGGAATGGATTTCAAAGTCACTTTAAGATATCAATTTTAATACTAAATTTCACAGTCATGAGAAGGCAATGCTTCCTATCACCTTATTTCCTTGTAATCCCCTGAGGCAAAATTTAAATAACCACAGGAATAAGAAAAAAATGTGATAATTAAGTAAACTGTGTTATTTAAAAGAATGAAACTTCATCTTTATTATTATCTCAAAAGACAAAAGTTATGTACTGGGTGCTGCTTTTGACAGATTTTTTTGCCAAATGTTTTTGACTTGCTTTAAAATGTCTATGCCCAAATAGAAGTCTGATGCCTTTTAGTATTGTAGAACTTTTCAAATATGGAGGAAAAAAAAAAAGAATTTTCTAAATTTTAAAAATGAATACAATTTGATAAGATTAAAAATGAAAAATAAAATTAGAGAATCAATATCATGTCCCCATGCTAATATGTCAATAATCACTCAGAAATATATGATGTCTTTATAGAATTAGGAAATGTAAAACAAATACAATGCTAGGAATTTAGATGTAGCTTTGAGAAGCATAATTATTTTACTAAATAGACACAATTCTATATTATTCAAAACATATTATCCCCAGTGTGTTGCTTTTGGTCAGAAATGCATTTGTCATTTTAGTGTTAATTTATATCCACTGACTTTGAGAACAGACCTTGGAATTACTTTATTTTTGAAAGTCCAGAATAGAGTTAATGTATAGAAATGAATTCAGAATTGCTATTGGCTCAGTTTTGCAATGGGTGGAAGTGCTCCAGGTCAACAAAGGCTTCCCGAGTGTCCCTGTGAGTGTTTTGTTGTTCCTGGGTCCTTCCATGTGCTCTAACAGCCTGGTGCAGTGCACTCCTAAGGCACCCCCAGCCATGTTCCAAGTCCTCATTCACACTGCTAACCACTGAGATTTCCCTTTGTCTTCGCAAGTGTTTGCTTCCTTTGAACAAATAGGCCAGCTGCTCCTGCTATGGGTTGCCCATACACTCCCATGCCTCTCTTGCTCAGGAAGAATAACAGCTGGGATTGGCTTACAGTGGCATCTGAATAATTTTGGGGTGGGTCCATTTCCAGCTATTATTTCATTCAACTTCATAATCTTTCTTTCTGGTGACCTTTAAACAACAGATGAGTGCTATTTTTCTAAATTTTTTTTTCTCATCTAGCTGTGACTCATACCTGTCTGTTCAAAACAGGGACACTGCTTCCTTCATCTTGTTACTTTTTTCCCAATGTTAAGCATAGTTTAGAAGTAAAACAAGTGTGTTAGACACAATTTGTTTCTGTGGTTGTACACATAATGAATAGTGCCTATCTCATTGATGGGGATCAGGATTAAATGAAACAACTTTTTAATGCTCTTAGGAAGAGGGTGGGCACATCATAATTGTGGTCTGAGATAGGAAGAAAGCAGAGTGAAGATAAGGGAAAGAGCATGTAGGAAAGCAGGAAGGAGGTAGGGAAGAAAGGAGGCGAGACTAATAAGTGCAGAATGGAAGAAAGAACTGATTGTACTTGGACAGTTAATACCAATATGTTGCACTTACCATTTCATTTGTCACTTATTAGAAAAATACCTTAGTTTAGGAAACTCTAATTTTACCCAAATTGGAGACTTCTTTTTTTCCTGTTTTCTGAGGTAGGGTCTTGCTCTAGCTCAGACTGACCTGGAATTCACTATGTATTCTTGGGGTAGCCTTGAACTCATGGTGATCCTCCTACCTTTGCCTTCCAAGTGCTGGGATTAAAGGCGTGCCCCACCACACCTGGCTCCAAGTTGGAGAATTTTTGAGTGTGGAAATTTCAGTGATTTTTGCCCACTATGCACAGTAATCATATCTACAACATCCTACAAGTGGTGAGGTGGCCATATATATTTATTATTTTGAAATTGTTCATCCCAGGTTTTTTAAAATGTCCATGTGCAGAGACAGCACTTACCTATCTATGTCAAAAATGACCTTTTCTGTTTTACTGTTCATTCTAAAGTGCCATCAGGACACAAACCAGGCCAAATTTCCAAATATTTAATGATGGTTGCAATGCCCTTTTGTTGTAGGTGAATATTCCTCATTCCATACATATTGTAACAGTCTAGGGTCCAGTCATGTTTGTGCTTGCTAGTGTCCTTCTTTAAGAGAAGCTCAATGGTTTATCTTCCAGGGAGGCCTGCTGTGTTCATACTGCAGTGTTGCTCTTCACTGGCAACCTCATTTATTAAAGCCACCTGAGTTGACAGTGTCTTATTTGGCAAATATGCCTTCTATTCATTTGTGCTGAGCTGTCAGTTCTAAGAGTTTTCACATACACTCAGTTAAGCCATTCCCCCCTTTTTTATTTCATGTGTGTGGTTTATTTGCTGAAATTAAGGAAAAAACCTCTTCCACTCTTCACTCTATAATGAGACGATCTAATGCTTAGAAAAAAAGGACATGAACTCTGAACTGAGTGAGGCATTCCTCGATCCAAAGGCAAGTCTTGCTGTGCTCTGTATTTGTCTAATTTGTTTACCACCAGTTTCCACATTTATTATCTTCAGAAAAATCTAGGTGGAAATGAAAAAGCTTGCATTAATGCAAAAATGCTTTGAAAGTATTTTTTAATTAAAATACATATATTGTGGCTTCTCTAAAATGTCAGTATTTAAAAGAGACTTAAAACATTTTTCATTAGAGTGTATAAAATATATGCTCTTGGATTTTATGGAAGATACAGACTAATATCACTTCTGTTTTCCTTTATAAATATTGTCAAAGTATTAATATGATTATATTTGATGAAATAGTAATTTGAATTCTTTAATATGAAGAAATAAAAGAGTCTTTCTTCATGGCTAAAAAAATAAACAGGAGACTTTTAAAATGCCTGAACCAATTTTTTTCAAAACAGAATTTGGAATGGTCACCACAACAGAACGGCAGAATTAAAATACCATCATAGCTGTGATTGCTTAATTTCATAACTTTAATTTGCTGTCATTTTGTAGATTTGCCAGTCTTTCTGGATATTTGTAGCAAGTCCCATGTTTTAAAATAGAGGCATGTGATTTTTCAGAATATTTTTTTCATTAACTCCTTATAACTCAGATAGGCAACTATAGAAAATAATTCTGGGCAAGATTTTATATGTTTAAAATATTCATAATTTCCTCTGAATTAAAGCAAGTCTGCACTTTACCCAAACTTCTTTGTCAATTCGATTATGTTTTGTCATAACCTTTGCTTCTCCAGGTGCTATTTTCTTATATTACTTGTCATGTGCTGCACATGCTTTTGTTTCAATTTTTTAAAAAATTTATTTATTTGAGAGCCATGGACAGAGAGAGAAAGAGGCATATAGAGAGAAAAAATGGGCACACCAGGGCCTCCGGCCACTGCAAACGAACTCCAGACGTGTGCGCCCCCTTGTGCATCTGGCTAACGTGGGTCCTGGGGAATCGAGCCTTGAACTGGGGTCCTTAGGCTTCACAGGCAAGCACTTAACCACTAAGCCATCTCTCTAGCCCCTTGCTTCAATTTTTAAAATATATTTTTATTTATTTATTTGAGAGAGATGGTGTGGGGAAAGGGAGAGAATGGGCACACCAGGGCCTACAGCCACTGCAAATGAACTCCAGATGCATGTGCCTCCTTGTGCATCTGGCTTACATGGGTCCTGCAGAGTTGAATCAGAATCCTTTGCCTTTGCAGGCAAATACCTTAACTACTAAGCCATCTCTCCAGCCCTTATTTCAATTTTGAACATAGAAAGAAATATTCTAAGAATAATAAAACACCATTATGATACCATATATCTGAAATTACTATAGTCCATACTACAGTTGTTTCTTTAAAAATATTGTTATTTGTTTATTTTAGAGAGAGAGAGGGAGGGGAGAGAGAGAAAAAAAATATGAGTGGCCAGAGCCCTTTGCTACTGGAATCAAACTCTAGACTGGATTTAATGAGACTAGGAAAATTGTATCTGGATCCATAGGCTTTGCAAGCACGTGCCTTTAACTGCTGAGCCATTTTCCAAGCCCCATTCTGTAGTTTTTATAGCAATTACTGAGAGTTTTTCAACATTATACATCCTGATAAACATGGATCCCTATGTGTTCTCAGAAGATAGTACACAACAGACTTACTGATCTAGAATCATGTCACTTTCTAAGTTATCTTCGTAGTGTTTTGTAGTTACTCTCAGTAAGTCATCCTCATGGGTTTTTAAGAATATTTCATAATATTTTACCTCTAAGTTCTATGCATTAATTGAAAAGATCATTCCAAATTCTTGCTATTTAAAGTGATTGAGCAACATGAAGAGTTATAGGTATAATAATCACATTCTTTCACATTATTATAGAGACTGTCAACTTTCATTTCTCTTTAGAAAATAAAATAACATTTTAAAATTTATTTATCTTGGGCTAGAGAGATGGCTTAATGATTAAAGGCACTTTCTTGACAAGTCTGACAGCCTGAGTTTGATTACCAGTACCCACATAAATCCAGATGCACAAAGTGGTGTATGGGTCTGGAGTTAGTTTGCAATGCCAGGGGTCCCTGGTGTACCCATTCTCTCTCTCTACTTGTAAATAATAAATTAAAAATTAATTTTTTAATCTCAGGTAAAGAATAACTTAAAAAATTCTAACAATATAATTGTTAAACTGAAGATCCTGTCCAATGTCAAAAGTAGGATTTTTAGAAGTTAAGATTTATAAAGGGAAGATATGTTATCGTTTTTGTTGACAGTAAAACAAAGGAAAGTACAAATTAGGGAAAAAATAGCAAAAGTAGACTAGCATTTCCCCAGGGAACCTCCATGCTTGAAAGCTGTTCCACTCGCTGCTGCTCCCCACCCCTGTGCACAGACCCAGGCCAGCAGTCTAGCGTTCCCCCAGGGGACCTCCACGCGCAAACTCCATCCCATTTGCCAACCCCCCCCCCACTCTGGTGTGTGGACCCAGGCCAGCAGGCCAGCGTTCACCCTCAGGCATTCCCACCATCTCAGAGCTACACATGAGAGCTCCACTGCCCCCCACCACACATGGGACCCAGGCCAACAGGCTAGCATTCACCTAGGGGACCTGCATTTGTGAATGCCCTCCCACTTGCTACCACCTCCACCTCCGTATGTCTACTCCTTAACCGCCCCCCCTGGGCAGGGACCCTCCTTGTTGGGGAATGTAGGTCATGCATTGTGGGGTTAGCCATCAGTTACGAGTAAGAGGCAATGTCTCTGTGCATAATGTCCCAATATGTGGCTCTAACAATCTTTCCACCCAGCTTCTGCAAATTTCCCTGAGCCATGATGGGTTTGTTTTAGGTCTACTTCAGTGATTATGTCTTGGGACCCTCTGTGTGTCTGGATATTTGGTTAGGTAGGAGTTGAGTGTTTTCTGTGTCTTGTGCTGGTACCAGGTTCACCAAGAAAGCAGGTCTCTGGCTTATTTCCCCAGTTAGTTTTGGTTTGAGATGGGGCACTGGTGAGTTGCAATGGGCTGATTATCTCCACAGGATCTGCATGCATCTGAAAAAGGGAAACAAATTCTCCAATGGATAGTGAAGTTAGTACCAGATAAATGGAATAACCATTATTATTTTAGAGAGAATTTAATAGGTATAGGCCCTCTTTTTACAACTAATTTTTAAATTTTTATTTATTTATTTGAGGGTGACAGAGAGAGAAAGAGGCAGATAGAGGGACAGAGAGGATGGGTGTGCCAGTGCTTCCAGCCACTGCAAACGAACTCTAGATGTGTCCACCCCCTTGTGCATCTGGCTAACGTGGGTCATGGGGAATTGAGCCTTGAACTGGGGTCTTTAGGCTTCATAGGCAAGCACTTAACTGCTAAGCCATCTCTCCAGCCCAGTATAGGCCCTCTTGTAGCTTACAATTAGTGGGAACTTGATAATGGAGAGCTGGCCAGTTTTTTGTATATGGTTCTGACTTGTTTCCTGGCTTCAGCTATGGGTTACATTCCACTGAGCAGATCCATTAGCCTAATCAAGAGCAGTTGGTTACCCATCATGGCTGTGTGCCACTACTGCACTTGGGTGAGCATCATGTCAGGTTGTTTGCTGCTGAGTAGCTTACTTAGACCATGAGTTGCTTGGACAGATATTGGTCATTTTCCCCCAGTCACTCATGTTGTGCCTTCTGGCACTAGATGAGCTAATGTCTGGAGATAGACTCTTCCAGATTCCAGCCAGTTCACTCCATGCTCTGTACCAACAGCATGTGGTGTCTTTGGCAGTAGGGTCTTACCACTAACTTTTGGTGGGTCATCAAGTACTCTGACAGAAATTTGCCTTCTTTTGGGAAATCTTTTAGGTCTCTCTGATTAAGAGTTCATTGTGAATATTAGCCATATGCTGGTACTGGGAGTTATAGACTAGTGCCAAGGAAAAGAAGGCAGAAAAAGATAAGTAATATAAAAGAGATAAGGGGGAGAGAGGGGGGAGGGAGGAAGGGAGAGGGAGAGGGAGAGGGAGAGGGACAGAGAGAGAGAGAGAGAGAGAGAGAGAGAGAGAGGGGCAGAAGGTTTAGTCTTCATCATACACTCTCCAGGGCCCTGTGCTTCAGGTGTTCCCTCCAAGGCCAATCATTTACTCTGTCTTTTAGGATGTAGAATTTTATGGTACCATTGCAATTTGGGCCCAGTTTTGTGTCCCCCACTCCCACCCTTACTGTCACCTCCCATCCCACCCACCCTATTGCCCAGTCCTCCAGATGCTTATTAGGTATGTCAGCATCTTGGGAAGATTCAGGTTAGGAGCCATAGATGAGTGAGACCATGTGATGATTATCTTTCTGTGATTGAGTGAGTTCACTGAGAATCATCTGTTATAGGTTTGACCATTTTCTTAGAAACTTCATTGTGTCATTTTTCCTTACAGCGGCATAAAATTCCATTGTGTAGATATATCACATCATGGGTATCCATTTGTCTAATGATGGACACCTGGGTTGATTCCAAATCTTAGCTATTATGAATTTAGCAGCTATAAACAGGGTTGAGCAAACCTCTATGACCTGAGGTGTGAAGCTTTTAGGGTAAATGCCTAATAAGGGAAAAACTGGGTCTGTTGGTAACTCTATAGTCAACCATTTTATCAGTCTCCATATTGCTTTCCATAATGGTTGTGCCATCTTACATTCCCACCAATAGTGGATGAGGGTTCCTATTTCTCCAAGTCTTCATGAGCATTTGTTTTCACTGGATTTTTTAATGTTTGCTATCTTTACTGGGTTAAGGTGGAATCTCATAGTTGTTTTAATTTGCATTTACCTAATAATTAGGGATGATGAACATTTTCTTAAGTGTGTGATTGTCATTTGTATTTCTTCCTCTGAGCACTGCCTGTCCAGTTCTTTGCCCCACATTGTGAGTGGTTTGTTTGACTTAAAAAAAAAAAAATTAACTAATTAGTTTTGTATTCAGCAAATACAGTTAGTTTGGTACCATTATTAGGCTCATCTGTGACCTACCCCTTCCCCATTGGAGCCTCCTTGTTGAAGTATATGGGTTGTGCATTGTGGAGTTAGCCCACAGTTATGGGTAATATAAATGTCTCTGCATATCATGACCCAACATGTGGCTCTGACATTCTTTCTGCCCCCTCTTCTGCAAAATTTCCCTGAGCCACGTTGGGTTCATTTTTGGTCTGCTTCAGTGATGAGGTGTTGGGGGCCTCTGAGGCTCTGACTGTCTGAATTGGTAGGCGTTGATTTTTTTCTGTGTTGGTCTCCTTTCCCCTTGTGCTGGTGTCCGGTTCACCAGGAAAACAGCACCCTTGCTTGTTTCATTAATTTTTCTTAGTTTCAGCCAGGGCCCTTTTGAGGTATGACAGTGTAGCTCTCTCCTTAGGATCTACATCTATCTGAAAAAGAGAAGCAGATTCTCCAATGGAGAGTAAGTTAGCACCAGGACAAATGAGATAGCCCTTACTTTTTTTTTTTTTTTTTAAATTTTATTTATTTGAGAGCAACAGACACAGAGAGAAAGACAGATAAGAGGGAGAGAGACAGAATGGGCACGCCAGGGCTTCCAGCCACTGCATACGAACTCCAGACGCGTGCGCCCCCTTGTGCATCTGGCTAATGTGGGACCTGGGGAACCGAGCCTCGAACCGGGGTCCATAGGCTTCATAGGCGAGCGCTTAACCACTAAGCCATCTCTCCAGCCCCCTTACTTTTTTTTTATAGAGAATTTAATAGGTGTAGGCCCTCTTATAGCCCATGATTGATGGTAGCTTGATATTGGAGAGAGGGCTTAAGTTTGGATATGGTACTGACTTCTTTCCCAGCTCCAGCTATGGGTCCTATACCACTGAGGGGATAAGTTATCCAAATCAAGAGCAGTTGCTTCCCCACAATGGCTTTGTGCCACTCTTGCACTGGTGTGGGCTTCACAACAGGTTATTTGCTGCTAAGTAGGTTACACCATGAGTTGCTTGGACAGATATTGGTCATTTTCCCCCAGTCACCCATGTAGCACCTTCTGGCACTAGACACACTGACTGTCTGGGGACTGACTCTCTCCTGGATTCCAGCCATGCCGTTCCATTTTACGTGTCAGTTGCATATGGTGTCTTCAGCAATAGGGTCTTACCAGTAACCTTTGGTGGGTCATCAAGTACTCTGACAGAAATCTGTCTGTCTTGTAGGAAACCTTGTAGGTCTCTCTGATCAAAAACTCATTGTGGGTGATAGCCCCATGCTGATACTGGCAGTTACAGGTCAGTGCCTACTAAGAAAATGAGGAAAAAGATAATTAATATATAAGAGTTAGAGAGGAGAGAGAGAGAGAGAAGGAGAGAGAGAGTGAGGGAGGGAAGATGTAGAAGATTAAGTTTAGACTTGATCCTGCCCTCTCCCTTGTCTTGTGGTTCAGGTGTTTCCTGTAAGGGCCTGGTGAAGGGTCAGCCATTTGGTCTGCCTTTTAGGAATAGAATTTTATGGTACCATTGCCGTTTGGGTCTAGATTAGTGTTTCCCACCCCTTTGACTCCCTCCCCTCCCTCCCCATCCCTCCTAGTGTCTAGTCCATGAGATGCTTGCTGGATATGTATGGTATCTTGGGCAGATTCAGGTTAGGTGCTGTAGATGAGTGAGACTATGTGGCAATTTTTTTTCTGTGATTGGGTAAGTTCACTGAGAATGATCTGTTCCAGGTTCAACCATTTTTCCTCAAATTTCTTTGTGTCATTTTTTGCTTACTGCTGTGTAGAATTCCATTGTGTATATATACCACATCTTAGTTATCCATTCTTCTAGTGATGGACATCTGGATTGATTCCAGCTCTTAGCTATTACGAATTGAGCCACTACAAACATGGTTGAACAAATCTATCTGGCTTGTGGTTTGAAGGTTTTAGGGTAGATGCCAGTAAGGGAATAACTGGGTCTGTTGGTATCTCTATTGTCAGCTTTTACAGGAGTCTCCATATTGCTTTCCAAAGTGGTTGTACCATCCTACATTCCCACCAACAGTGGACAAGTGTTCCTACTTATCCACATCCTCACCAGCATTTATTTTCGTTTGATGTTTTGATGTTTGCTATCCTTATTGGGGTAAGGTGGAATCTCATAGTTGTTTTAATTTGCATTTCTCTGATGATTAGGGATGATGAACATTTTCTTTTTTTTTTTTAATTTTTTTTGTTCATTTTTATTTATTTATTTGAGAGCGACAGAGAGAAAAAGAGAGAGAGAGAAAGAGAGAATGGGAACGCCAGGGCTTCCAGCCACTGCAAATGAACTCCAGACACGTGCGCCCCCTTGTGCATCTGCCTAAAGTTGGTTCCTGGAGAATCGAGCCTTGAACCAGGGTCCTTAGGCTTCATAGGCAAGTGCTTAACCGCTAAGCCATCTCTCCAGCCCAGATGATGAACATTTTCTTAAGTGTGTGTTTGCCATTTGTATTTCTTCCTCTGTGAACTGCCTGTTCAGCTCTTTGCCCCATTTTGTGAGTGGGGTGTTTGACTTCTTACTGTTTAGATTTTTGAGTTCTTTGTAGATTTTAGAGATTAGGCCTCTATCAGTTGGATAACCCGCAAATATTTTCTCCCAATCTGTGGGTGATCTTTTGGCTTCACTTATTGTATGCTACTCTGTAAAGAAACTCTTCAGCTTCATATGATCCCATTGGTTGAGTGACTGTTTAAGATCGTGAGCTACTGGGGTTTTGTTCAGGAAGTCTTTTTCCATTCCTATATCATGGAAAGTACTTCCTAAATTTTCTTTCAGTAGTTTTCAAGTTTCTGGTTTTATATTGAGGTCTTTGATCCATCTGGATTTGAGTATAGTGCATGGTAAAATGTATGGATCAAGTTTCAGTTTCCTGCATGTGGTTATCCAGTTTGTCCAGCACCATTTGTTGAAGATGCTGTGTTTTTTCCAGCCTATATTGTTATGGCCTTTGTCAAATATCAAGTAGCTATAGGTTCTTGACCCAAAGTCCGTGTCCTTAAGTCTATTCCATTGGTCTGTACTACTGTTTTTATGCCAGTACTGTGCTGTTTTTATTACTATGTTTTGTTATATTGCTTTAGATCAGGTATGGTGATGCCACCAGACGTATTTGTTTTGCTGAGGATATGTTTGGATATGCAAGGCCTTCTGCTTTTCCATATGAAATTTGAGATCATTTTTTTTTTATCTCTGTGAAGAGCACTGTAGGGAATTTAATTGGAATTGCATTAAATCTGCATATTGCTTTTGATAGGATTGTCATCTTCACAATGTTAATTCTGCCTATCCAGGAGCATGGGAGGTCTTTCCATTTTCTCAAGTCCTCCTCAATTTCTTTTTTGAGGGTTTTAGGTTTTCGTTGTATAGATCTTTCACTTCTTTGGTTAACGTCATTCCAAGGTATTTTATTTTTTGTGTTGCTATTGAAAATGGGACAATGTCCCTTATATCTTTCTTTGTATCTTTGCCATTTGCATATAGAAAGGCTCCTGATTTTTGTGCATCGATTTTGTATCCTGCTACTTTTCTATAGGAGTTAATCAGCTTCAGGAGTTTTGGGATGGAATCTCTCAGGTGTCTTTACATATACAATCATGTCATCAGTGAATAGAGCTAACTTAACTTCTTCCTTTCCAAATTGTATCCCTTTTATTTCCTTCTCCTGTGTTATTGCTTGATCTAGGACTTCCAGTACTATATTGCAATGCATAGGTGAGAGTGGACAACTCTGTCTTGTTCCTGATCTTAATGGGAATTCCTCCAGTCTCTCTCCATTAAGAATTATTTGGGATCTGTGTATATTGCCTTTGGTGTCAATGTTTAGAGTCTTAATGATAATATGTCTTGTAGAGTTTCTCCTTTGGTCCAGTCTGTTTGGAGTTCTGTTGGCTTTTTTATCTTGATGGACCTTTCTTTTAAGAGACTGGGGAAGTTTTCTTCAATTATTTTTGTTAAATAAGGTTTCCATGCCTTTGGTTTGAAATTCTTCTTCTGGTATTCCAATGATTCTGATATTAGAACGTTTAAGAGTATACCACAATTTCCTCTTGTTCTGTTCACAGGAACTTTTGAACTTACTGAAATTTTTGAACTCCCAAACTGTTTCTTTCATCTTGTCTTCTAGATCAGAGTTTCTATCCTCCACTTCACTGACTCTATTCTTGAGAGCCTCTAGAGTGTTTTGGACTTGTTCAATTAAGTTTTCATTTTCCTCTAATTTTCTATGTATCATTTCCATTGCTCTGTCAAGCTCCCTTTTCACATCATTTTCTGATTTTCTTGATGATTCTTAGAATTCATCCTTGCATTTCTTTATGTCTTCATTTAGTATGGCCAGCTTATTTTTAAGGTCCTCTTTATTTTCACTATCCCTCAAACTCTTTAACTCTCTTTGAACTCCTTCCAATCTCTTATCAACTTATTCTAGCTTAGTGATGGTTGCATCCACATGATTGTCGGTCCTTTGTTGCTTTCCTACAAGTTCTACCAGTAGGTTGGTCAGGGTTGCATTGCTCATAGCTTCAATTTGATGTTCTGATCCTAATGACTCTTCTATGTTTTGGTTAGATGTATTATTCATTGTAGGACTGGGTGATCTAACTGGATTTTCTTGCATTTGATTTTTCATGTTATTTCTTTTGTGCTGTGGTCTGCTCATGCCAGTGTATGGGCATGTAGGTGGGTGGATCACCCTGGGCTCCAACACAATGGGAATCTGATGAAGCCTGCCACAGTTGCCAAGCAGCCTGGGCTTTGGTTCCCACTTTCCAAAGCTGCTTATCTACTGCCTGACAGGGGCATCAAAGTTGCCTGAATTCTCAAGCGATAATGCGCCAAAGCTGCCTGCATTTGAGCTTGGAGGGGCACTGAAGTACCAAGCCCTGAAGCAGTCCAAACTCTGTCTGGAAACACTGGGACCTGGAAACAGTCTGCGCTCCCTCATCACAGTAGAATGGGGCATGACACCTGAGCTGGCACAAGTAAGCGACACACTCTGGGCTTGTGTGGCAGTTGCTGTGGGACTGGGCTTGCTGAACATGCAGTGGCAGGAGCTGTCATGTGGGCAAATGTGCAGAGCAGTTTAAGTTTCCGCACTTAGGGATTGATAGGTGCATGATCAGCGTGGGATTGGAGCGTAGCGGCAGTGGTGGTGGGCCTGGTGGCTGTGGTGGCTGCGGCAGTGGGGCGCGGCGGAGGGCTGTGGTTGGGGTGGTCCACCTGCCCATGAGGGGATCTTCAGTTCCCTGATTCCCTCCTCTCCCCCAAGCCCTCCCGCTGACAAGAAGACCCAGAAAACCCTTAATGGATTGCCTTTCTTTCCCCGGGATTTGCAGCGCAGCTAGGCAGTCCCCATCTTGGCCAGAAGTCCCCTTATCTGCGTTCTTAACTAGCAACTGGTGGCTGCCTTGATGCTCCGGGAGGCTGGACGTCTCTGCACAATTCGGTCCAGGTTTTTGTGCAGATAGGCTCTTGGTGTTTTCCAAAGGTCTAGAGTTTGAGTCAGCACCCCGTTAGCTATGCCTTTGTTTTTATCCACATACAGGTGGAAAGGCTTGAAGATGTCTGGTAGGGCTAGTGATGAGGCTGTAAGGAGTGCCTTCCTGAGTAGGTGGAAGGCTCTGTTCATCTCTGGCATCCAGTCCAAGGTATTCTCCTGCCTTTTATGGCCTGATATAGAGGCTTAGCAATTTCTGTGAATCCTGACACCCAGAGTCTACAGAATCCCACCAAGCCTGAGAACTCAAAAACTTGTCATCAAGTTTTGGGAGTGGGGATACTGAGGATTATCTCTTTCCAGGCCTGAGACAACAGGTGTTGGCCCTCCTTGAGTGTGTACCCTAGTTACCAGCTAGTAGTCCTTCAGCAGCCCCAACTTCTTAACCAACAGGATCGTTGGAGTCAGAGGCAAAAGGGGTTACAGCCAAGAGGGTGCTCTCCACCAGATATTGCCAAACAGTGATGTATGGGACCTAGTCAGGATGCCCAGGATTCCCATACACAATACCTTTAACTTGGTAAATGGTGGGAAGGTGAAAAGTGCCTCCTGGCCATCCACATTGAAAGTCAGCCATTTATTCCTGCAAAAGTTGGTTAGTTTTCCCAGCCATACTGTTAAACTCAGCTTGTCTGGCAGGCATTGGAAATCCTTGAAATGTGACTGGACTAGGTCCAGTGTGGTGCAACTTGCTGCTTGTCCCAATGGTGTCTCACACAAAAGTAGAAAAGGATGAACAGACACGCAGACACAGAAGCAAACCTTCCAGGGAATGAAAAAGGAATCAAAACGACACTGATGGTGGCCTGTCCCATAAATGGGCTCTGCCAGATTTTCATGACCCTTCAGTATCTATCCAAACCAGAGTCAGACTGGAGCTCTCTGGCTCCAACAGATGGGGGTCCAGAGTGTCCTTGGAACCCCTTGGCCCAGAGGTAATAATTTGCACTTCCGCCTGAGTGGGCCTCCATATTGTGTCTGGACACCAGATCTACCAGAAAAACAAGGAAAAGAACAGAACAAAGACACACAGTATAGAGGGGGACCCCAACTCACTGATTGGTGGAGAGACAATTGCTCCCCTAAAAATGCTTCACTATCAAGTCTGGGGGGTTGCCAGTGATCCCAGGATGAGCCCCCAAATGTAAGGGGCCAAGATTTGCTGAAGACAGACACTGGACTCAAATAGGTTGTAAAAACAAAGAATGCTTACTCTGCAGAATAAGCCAGCATGCAAGGGTCAACCATTAATACAAAATGGTGACCTTGAGAGGAGCACACAGGCCCCTTTTAAGCACAGCTAGGAAAATTTTAGGAGGGTTAAGTCATCTTCTAATGTGATTTGTCTAAACAAGCAGCAGTTACACTTGTACACCTTAGATTGGCTGTGGCCCACATTGTATCATCCTTGTGCATATTTAGACATGTTTTCGAGGCTTTGCAGCAACTGACTCAGGACCCTGGACATCTGTCTTCCTCGGCCACATGTCAGGGTTGCTGTTGATTAACAGCCCTTTGTTCGTGGTTTTTCCCAGAAGTCTTGCTTGCTTCTCTGGGAAACTGAAACTTAGGCCTAGCTGTAAACTGGAGCAAATTTGATCCTCTTGATACTGGGGAATTGAACCTGGGTCCTTAGGCTTTGCAGGTAATTGTCTGGACCCCTGAGCAATGTCTCCAGCCCTAAGCTATTATATTATTATCCAAGAATCTCTTTGACACAATGGCACTATCTTTAATAGCTCTGGTCACATGTTCAACTGGAGATATGTCAGTTTGATTTATTTGGTTAGGAAACATACTTCATAAACACATCAACCCCAAAACATTTTATCTCATAAATTAAGGTATTGCATCAATAATTTATATAATTTAGTATTGAAGTGCTTGAAGACAAGCATCTTCAATCCTACATATCCATCTATCATCAATACAATTCAATTATTCAGTTCAATTCAATATCAATACAATTATTTTACCCACACTAAATAACACTACATCTTATTTTTCTCCTAATATGTTTTTTTAACTTTATGTGTTCATTTGAGGTAATGCTTAAGAGAGAAGGAAGAAGTATGATCTGAGATGTAAACATTTCAAGGCAAATGTGATTATCTCTTCTTGGCTGTTGCATTAACTACTCATTGTTGGGACAAACACTTGGCCCGAGGCAGCTTATGGGAAGAAAACATTTATTTCAGGCTTACAGTTTCCAGTAGAAGCTACAAGATGGCAAAACAAACTGGCTCACTTTCTCTACAGCCACCACAAGGACAAAACAAACTGGCTCACTTCCTCTACAGCCACACAAGGACAGAGAACAGAAGCAGAGGTAGCTCTGAACACAATGGGCTAGACTCCCAATCTGCTCTAAGTGACACACCTCCTCCAGTAGGGCTCTGTCTACTGGTAACCAAGTAGGAAGCTTAATCAAGAATATCTGAGGCTAGCTGGGTGAGGTGGTACAGGCCTTTAATCCCAGCTCTCTGGAGGCAAAGGTAGGAGGATTGCTGTGATCATGAGAGTACATAGTGAGTTTCAGGTAAGCCTGGAGGAGAGCAAGACACTACCTCAAAAATAAGCAAACAAAGAAACTAACAAACAAAAATACCTGAGGGTATGAGATCTGTTTACATTCAAATTACCACATTATCATATCCATGACAATCATTACTGAAATATTAAGGCTTGCTTTCTTTTGGAGCCTGGATTTAAGATTCTTTTCAGTTGATTTCTTCAGTAAAAATTACCAATATTTGCTTCATTTCTTATTTTCTATTAAAAATACATTACATCAACTATTGACATAAAACTCAGTTTCTAATAAGCAAGTGTAATTTAAAAGTTCTAATCGCTAAGTTATTAACTCATCAAATATAGAATAAGCATGTTCTAATTTGGCAAAAGTGCTTCTTCAGTTCCAGCATGTGGAAATTTTGCAATGGTAAATATTTGTATTAAAATTAATTATGGGGCTGGAGGGATGAGCAGTTAAAGGCTTTTGATTACAAAGCCTGATGGCCTGGGTTCACTTCCCCAGTACACATGTAAAGCCAAACACACAATGTGGCACATGTGTCTGTAGTTTGTTTACAGTGGCAAGAGGTCTTAGAATATGCTCATACTCTTGTGTTCCTTACAAATAAACATTTTAAAATTATGATTATCTGCCAGGTTCCCCTGGCTGGTAGTGCTGAGGAAGGACCAGGCCTGCTGATTCCTTGCAAGGGGTTGAGGAGGAGGAGGAGTGTCAACGGCCAGGAACACACCACCAAGCCGGGAGTCTTGTCAAAGCAGGAACTCACTTTATTGTTACAGGCAGTTACTTCTATAATGTTGAAAACGGGGGTGGAGATTTTAGGATGGGGGGAGAGGAAAGGGCCAACAGTAAACCTTGACTTTTGAAATGATTGGTCCCAAGCGCGTGCACGTGAGAATTCCAACTTCCTATGCAGAAGTAGCAGGCCAGAGGCCATTTGGTGCCCTGCTGAGTCATAGCTGGCCAGAGGTCCCCAAACTTTAGCTAGGCTCAGGAAGTTCCACTAGGCCTCATGCCCGGGCCTTTCAAGGCCCAACATGTCCCCCTTTTGTTTTGTAAAAGCATTAGTCACCATGGCCCCTGTCTTAGGTCGTCCCCCTCTGGGGATCTTACCCATCACTGGGTACCAGGTGTTTAGTTCGCTGAGAACCCACTCCATCACCTGTCTTAGGTTGTCTCAGTCAGTCTGAGATCTTACCTGTCATTGGTCACATGGTGGGCAGAGGAGGTGTCAGTGGGTCATCTGAGGAACTTAATTTCTGAGTTGCCAGCCTGTGGTAATGTATCTCAACCTGATGGAGTTTTATTGCCTCTAGCCACTGGTGAATGAATTGTGTGATTTTGTCAATTACACAAGGCCCAACAGTGAGGAGAAGGAAAAGGAGAAGGAGAGGCCCAAGTAGAGGAAGGAGGTAGGGTAAGAAGCCATGCAGGCATGTCCACAGTGGGTTGTCCTGGATGTCCTGCCCTCTCCTCTCCAGGTCCTCTTGAAGCCTTTTGATCTTGTCCTGAATGATTCCTGATCTATTGGTGTAGAAACAGCATTTTTTCCTGTAAAAACAAGCATATGCCTCCCTTTTTGGCCGTTAGTAGGTCTAGTGTCCTCCTGTTTTGTAGGACTACCTTAGCCAGGGAATCTAGCTGTTTTTCGGAGATAGGTCTCCCTTTGATATAATCAAAAGAGGGCACAGGAAGGGCCTCATTTCCAGGAATGATATCTACATCTGGGATTAAGGTGGCTGGGGCACAAAGGCCCGTCCAATTGGTGGGCAGAAAGTCATAGGCCATTCCGCCTCCACAAACATAAACCGTTCCAGAAGGTGGGCAGCGTTGAGCACTGGGGTCAGTTGTGTTAAAAGTACAGAAGGAAGGATGAATGTATCCCACATCTATACTGGAATTATTAGGGCAAGGCAGGGCTCAAATGCAAGTTCCAGAGGAAACATTGGGAAAATCTGGGAAGGGATAGGGAAGGTGGATGAGCAACTTTTTAAGGTTGTATGGGCAACTGTATTTGTATCATTGGTGATTACTGGAAGCAGCCGGGGAGGCCCAGATTGGAGGCAAAGCCAGCAATCCTATGCAAGGTAGGAATTGTTTGGCTTAGCAGGGTGAAGACCATTTTAGGAACAGTACTCAGGGGTGGGACACTCCCTGGAGATGTAATTTTCAGTGTCCCCTTGTTGGGACAAATATCTTAGGTTTCTTGCTGGGACCCAAATGCGTCTTTTTTTTTTTTCACAAAGTTTTAAAATTCCATGTGCTTCAGACAAGTTTCTATCAAAAACTCCTTCCTGTTACAAAGTTTTTGCACTTCATTCACTTTTTAGTATAAAGGTCAGCCAAATGGCTTCCGACACTGAATAGACATAATCTTGCTTACATGTAGGTGCTAAAGTCTTGCTGCCAAAGGGTCCAGAGTTATGGATACAAGTCCAGCTAAATGGCTCCTGACAATTCCCCCCCACCTTTTCTTTATTAACCAGGCACTTCTGGGCCTTGGTGCAGAAAGCCTGTGCCTGTCTTAGGTTGTTCTCTATGCAATTTAGGCCTTACCTGACATCGGTACATGAATTCCATCATTCATGCCCTGTGTTAGGTTGACCTAACTCAAGAGAATCTTACCCATCTTTGACTACCAGCCTCTGCAGGGGCTTTAACATAATGTCTCAGGAAGCCGGGGTTGGGTCTGTAGCTATATCCCATGTACTTTTGCATGGATATCCATAATGGATCACAAAAGGCATTTAACGAGTATGGGCAGCAGGCACAGAATGAGCAAAGGACAAACACCCATAGCAGCAAAGCTTCCTATCCAAGATGTGAGAGAATTCCATCCAGGCAAGGCAGACTTAAAAGCAGATATTAAGTCATTAGCAGCTTTAGCTCATCAAAAGTAAGGTGATTATTTTTTAAAGACAAATTCTCTGGATGCAACTGAATCAGATCCAAGGAAATGTTATCATTATGCCAAATACCTCTTAAATGTATTTTCCCAATGCTGTTGACTGTCATATTTTTTAGAAGTAACACAAATCCATTGAAAATCTACATAACACTCAAAATGAGTTCTAACTTTCAACCCTAGTATCTCTTCGGCCAAATATGTAACCACCTCATACAGAGTGGCTAACAGGTGAAACTGTATCTAGGGTAAGGATAGAGCCCAAGATCTTAAAGGGAGGCACAGTTTGAACTTTCTCAGGAGCTACTTTAAAGCTGTGAGTATGAAGGATAGTTAGACATTAGAAGTACAAGCCTAAAGCCAAAAGCTACAGCACACTTAAGGAACTCCAGCTAGGCACACTTTGTATATCTTTAAATTGAAATCTGAAACCCACCATCACACCTTAAGATCCACACAATCGCACTGATTCCAGTCAGGTGGCTGCAGAATGCAGAGTACAAACAAATAAACAACTGAATATATTGGGGGCCATCTATTCAAACTACCACATTCTGCCCCTGGCTCCCAATAGATTTATAACCATCACACATTATAAATTGTACTCAGTTTAATTTCAAAGGTCTCCACAGTCTTGACCAATTTAAAATATTAAGACCTGTAAAACCAAACAAGTTATAAACACTTTTAACATATATAGGCACAGAGTAAACATTTTTAACTGGTATAAGGCATTGCAAGGAGAGACTGAAATAATGCAAACTCAACCACCATCCAAAAGTGCTTGCATTTCTATGATACTTTTCCCTCAGGCATCCTTTACATGGTAAAGCAATTTGACAATCTTCCTTTAAGATTGCTAATGTGTTTGACAATAACAGATTCAGTAACCTAAAATCAGTCTCAGTGCCTGTTATTTTAACTTGCTTGAGGGTTTCCAGCTTAAAATCTTAAAGCTCTCAGTCTAATATCTTCAGCCAAGCCCATCAGTCCATTACAAATTCAACCTTGATTCCACTTTCTGGGCCTGGGCATCAGGATGCAGCCAGCCCTTATGCCAGTAGCCCAGTTGCAACAAAGTCCTCTGCAGTCTTCCCTTCCCCTTAGAAATCTCATAAGCCAAGTCTCGAAGTTCAATGATATCTCCAGTTAGCATTCTCAGACTCTCATCAGAATAGTCCATAAAACTTGGAATACCACTCCAGAAGACATCTTCAGTTGCAAGCCCCAAGTCCATGCCAATTCCTCCAAAATAAAGGTTTCAAAAGGTCTACATCCACATGGTCAGGTTCATATCAGTCCACTCCTCAGTACCAAATTCTGTAGCAGAGAGCTTCAGATTCGCTGAGATGAACTTTCATACTAGGCACAATTATGGGAGAAGGGATATTTATTTAAGCTTACAGATCCAGGGGAAGTTCCATAAATGGCAGAAGAAGCTGGCCTGCCTTCACAGGTCCAAGCAGATAGAGAAAAGTACAAGCCTAAAGGACAAAAGCCACAGAGTGTGTCCACTAGGGATATATGACCCATTTATAAATACAAAAGCCACAGATGTAGCTTGCTGGTGAACTGAAAATAAAAGGAAAGAAAAAGGGGACAGAGAGATGTTGACAAACAAGCACAGGTGATAGAAGCAAAGTTTAGCACACTAAATATGAAGACTGCCTCATAACTTATGAGGGTACGCTCACCCGCACATGGACACTGATTGCCCTCTTCAACGAGAATTCCTCTCACACGGCACTAGTCTGCTGGGTTCCCGTCACCCCACGTTGGGCGCCAGATGCTGGGCTCCCATGGCGGGTAGTGCTGAGGAAGGACCAGGCTCGCTGTTTCCTTCCAAGGTGTTGAAGAGGCGGGTGAGTGTCGATGGCCAGGAACACACCACCAAGCCGGGAGCCTTGTTGAAGCAGGAACTCACTTTATTGTTACAGGCAGTTACTTATATAATGTTGAAAACAGGGGTGGAAATTTTAGGACAGGGGTGCGGGGGAGAGGAAAGGGCCAACAGTAAACCATGACTTTTGAAATGATTGGTCCCAAGCATGTGCGCACGAGGATTCCAACTTCTTATGCAGAAGTAGCAGGCCAGGGGCCATTTGGTGCCCTGCTGTGTCATAGCTGGCCAGAGGCAGATCACCAAACCTTAGCTAGGCTCAAGAAGTTCCACTAGGCCTCATGCCCAGGCCTTTCAAGGCCCCACGATTATATGGGCTGGAGAGATGACTTAGCGGTTAAGCACTTGCCTGTGAAGCCTAAGGACCTCAGTTCAAGGCTTGATTCCCCAGGACCCATGTTAGCCAGATGCACAAGGGGACACATGTGTCTGGAGTTCGTTTTCAGTGGCTAGAGGCCCTGGCATGCTCATTCTTTCTCTCTCTCTCTCTCTGCCTCTTTCTCTGTTACTTCCAAATAAATAAATAAACATAAAACAAAAAAATTAAAATTATGATTTTCATAAATTCTTAATTTTACTTTTTTGACTATTTGACTCATTTTAGACTGATTCACTTATATGTTAAAAGGTGACTTTAAGACAAAATCAAGTTAATTGTTAATCACAGTATAAATTAATATATGATTACTCAAATAAAAATAACTATAATTATGAAACAACATGACTCATTAAATAGGGCACTACTGTCTATATTAAAACAGAATTGTTCCATAGAGTGAGTTGTTATTTTTCTAAAAAACAATTTTCTAACACCTATAAAAACATAAATCTTTGAAGTATCTTTGAGCCACTAAATAAGTATACATGTGTTTTTATATGTATGTGTGTGTATGCACACATGTATACATGGGTTTGTCTACAACATCATTTAGAGTGAAACAGTATGGTATCTGACAAAAATACCATGTATAAAGTAATAACTTTTTGTAACAATAGGTAGGTATGTATGTTTATAGAAATGATTCAGAGGCTGGAGAGATGGCTTTGTGATTAAGCACTTGCCTGTGAAGCTTAAGGACCTTGGTTCGAGGCTCAATTCCCCAGGACCCACATTAGCTAGATGCACAAGGGGGCACAAACATCTGGGGTTCATTTGCAGTGGCTGGAGGCCCTGGCATGCCAATGCCTCTCTCTTTCTCTCTCTCTCTCTGTCTTTGTCTGTTGCTCTCAAATAAATAAATAAAAATAATAAAAATGTTTCATAAATTTAAGTTTAATTTTATTACATAATATTTATAAAACTTGTATGTTTTATTTTATGGATAACTGGTGTTTCAGTTCCAGCCAAGAAACATGTGGGAAAAGATTCACATTTAACACAAAAAGATTTTTCTCTTGGAGTAGGAGATAGACAGGCTATTCATAAATAATTCCAAAGTTATCTACAATTATGAATCCATATACTTAATCATGTCTAGGTTGGTATGACTTTTTTCTTATTCTGAAAAAAATTACTTTTAAAGCACTGCTTTGTGTGAATTCCAAACTTTACTTCATTTGAATTCCAGATTAGCATCTTTGGCAAAACCTAGTACATGAAACAACTTTAAAAAAAGTCAGTGATTTACAATTTCCTCTTTCATAAAATCCCTTAGTTACTAACATATTCAAATTACACATTCAACAAATGAAATGGAAGCTATTTATAATATGACTTGATTATGGAAGAGTACTTTGAGGGTTAGTATAATCCTTTATATTTAACTTCTACAGGGTATATATTAACCCTCATATATGAAATGGAAATCAGCCATCCTCAAAGACAGGTTGCATAAAAATAGTGTTGCAAAATAAAGATTTTTGCATAGCACAAAGCATTAATGATATAAAATAAGATCATGATACAGTATTTATGGTCAAAATATTTAAATTATTCTGAAATGTATTTATATATTGTATTTTTCTAGTTAAAACATCAATTCTTAGCATATTTTGAAATTTTAGGCAAGTTAATTATTAAAATGAGAAGGTCAATCATATCGGACATAAATGAAGAGAAAGCAAAGATCAAGTCACACAGGTCAAGCAAAAGGGAAGAAATGAAGGTCAAGGTGTGATTTTTTTTTTTTTTTTTTTTTTAGGGGAATGTTGTGCTTTTGAAAAAGAACATAGCATACTATTAAAGAAGTAGAAAGAAGTAGAGTATAGCAAGGATGCCAGCTATTTTCCTTTTTTAAAAAAATTTTTAAGCTTCTTTTTTTTTTTGAAATATGCTTTATTTATTTATTTAATTTGAGAGAAAGAGAGAATGGGCACGCCAGGGCATCCAGCAACTGCAAATGAACTCCAGATGCATGTGTCCCCTTGTGCATCTGGCTTACATGGGTCCTGGAGAGTCAAACCAGTATATTTTGGCTTTTTAGGCAAATGTTTTAAAACCTAAGCCATCTCTCTAGTCTCCCCACCTACATACACTTTTTTTTAAATGAATATTATGGAGACGTATTGAAGTGTGACAAAGTGTGAATTTTTAAAAAGAAAAAAATGCAAATATATTACTGGTTTTATTCTGGTCTGATGTTCTGTCAGAACTCATTAAGTCCAAGGTATTTCATATTTACATTTGATATAAAATTTACTTATACAAAAGTAAGAAATTAAACAAAATGTTTTTTTCAAAAGAGGACATTGCATAGATGGCAATTTATGTTTGTCTAGATCACTTTGTAAAAACAAAAATATTTATGTATTATGCATCATGACTATAATCCTGCTCTGAAGTGATCTATTACATATATTCCATTTGCCAAAAAGCTTAAGAAAATAGACTGAACACTTAAAAATTTTTTTTTTTGTTCATTTATTTATTTGAGAGAGACAGATACAGAGAGAAAGAGGCAGAGAGAAAGAGAGAGAGAATGGGTGTGCCAGGGCCTCCAGCCACTATACACAAACTCCAGATGCATGTGCCCCTTGTGCATCTGGCTAACGTGGGTCCTGGGGAGTCAAGCCTCGAACTGGAGTCCTTAGGCTTCACAGGCAAGCGCTTAACCACTAAGCCATCTCTCCAGCCCCTAGACAGAACACTTTTAACAGGTGTTATTTACCCCAACTAATCATTATTACTTAAATTAAAAATTAACACATATTTGGAAGGGACTTTCACAGATTATCTGTTTCATGGTCTAGTCTCTTCAAAGGAATATATTTAACATGCCACAACACATAGACTCCCAGTAGTATTTTTTTCTTTCCTTGGGTTGACCCATTGTATTTAAGCAGAATTGTTTAAAACCTCTCTTGATTGAAATTAAAAATAAGCACAGCCTCTGGAAAAAGTCCACAATAGTGTTCAGTATTTAGCTTTGGTTTATACTTAGCAATGGTGACTGAAACATACTTTTCACAATATCTAGGGTAACCCCCACATTTCTTCCAGAAAACCATTCTGTTTAGCATTGCATGGCTCTCATACAATAATATAAGTACTTCACAAACATTATAATGTGCCTTCAGGTAGGAAACTGTGGTGGTCTTGTACACCTCTTTTCCCTGTGTTATAAAATCAATGATGGAATTATACAAAGACTGCATTGCTAAAGTTATTCTTTAGATAACCTAAAAAATTTATGTAGTTTTACTTTATAACTTTAATTGAAAAAATAAAATGTCCTTGAAAGTTGCATATGTTCCCTGCCTCCAGCCATACTCATACACTTGCAAGGAACCCTAATTAAAGTCAGCAGGACACAAACACACGCATAGTATTAAAATAGAAGAGGGACTAGTTGGGAAGAAAAGTTTCAATGGAAGGGAAAAGAAAGAAGGTAAAATGCATCATATACATGTACAAAAATGTCAATAATGTCTGGAGAGATGGCTTAGAGGTTAATGTGTTTGTACCCTGCAAAGCCAAAGAACCCAGGTTCGATTCCTCAGTACCCACATAAAGCCAGATGCACAAGGTGGGAAATGCATTTGAAGTTCATTGGCAGTGGCTAGACGCCTTGGTATACCCTTTTTCTCTGTCTCTCTTCTTCTTTCTCTTTCTCTCTGATAAGTAAATAAATAAATAAACAATTTTTAAAATGTCAATAAATAAAATTTGAATATGTTTTCCTACCCCTTCTATATTCACCCAGGGCCAGAACCAACCTGACCTGTTTTTCTTCTCATCACTATTATTTTATTTGTTTCCAGGCTCCTCAGTGTCACACTGTCTTCTAAGTAAGAGTCAAGCAAACAAACCAACACAATTTCATGTGAATTGAATGCTGTCTGTAATGTATATTGTACAATTAGTATATTTACTTTTTAAGATGTGTTTGGAGGATTCAGTAGGGAAATTAAGGATAACAATAACAATAGTTTTAGGTACCTAAAGAGGTAGATATAAAACTGCTACAGAAGCTCTTTAAGGAACACTGCTGGGTACAGAAATGGTTCTCGGTTCATCTAACCTGTGCTTCTTAGCTTCAGCAGTGATATTACTACTGGTAGTTTTGTTTAAATATTTTGGGGCAGAATTTGGGTCTTACTCTTTTTTCCCTTATTCTCCAGGAATTTAATGCTCTGTTTTTGAGATGACTTGATAGTAAAATTGTGTTGATTTAATCAAAACAATTCTTTATTTTTATTTTATTTTATTTATTTTTGGTTTTTCGAGGTAGGGTCTCACTCTAGTCCAGGCTGACCTGGAATTCACTATGTAGTCTCATGATAGCCTGGAACTCACTGCAGTCCTACCTCTGCCTCCCAAGTGCTGGGATCAAAGGTGTGCACCACCATGCAACCCTTTATTTAAGAACAGTGGATGGGAAGATTAGTTATATTCTTGAATTACTAGTGAAATAGTCATTATAGCTATTCATTAATTTTCTAATTCTTCATTGGGCACTTGTCACTAGACATCTATTCTGCCCCAGGAAGGTTGTATGGCTTTGATTGGACAATTATATGAAGGAAGAAATGATAAATGCCACATTGTAAAGAAACTGAACTTTGAAATTGAGAGCATGACTTGTTGCATTCCCCTTTCCTGTCTCACCAGTCACAAATGCAAACATCCTCTTTATTACCTGGATACCAGGATTATTGACTCCCATATTATGCATATTACAGCACGCTTTGGATATATCAGTTGAGCTACAAATAAGCGGCTGCTATTTTAAGCCATTAAGATATTGTGTTTATTCCTTCTAGAATATACTACTCTCCTTTGACTGACAATTGGCAATGTATTTATTTATGAAGAAGACATTTTTGCTACCAGACATGACTAAGCAGACTATTTTTTCTCCACACAGATAACTTATAGCCAGGTGTCAGTCTGCATAACTGAGTGTACATGCCAAGTTTGTCTACTCAAAATGTGGTAGAATTCTTCCCTTACAAGGAAGAAGTGACATCTGTTGTATTTGAACAGGGAAACTGCTTTTGGCTGGCTGTCCACAGTGCTGAATTGGGAAGAAAATCTGGTTGCCTGTTTATATCATCAGTTGTAGCACCAAGAAGGAATGTGATGAGTTATATTTCTACCTACTATTGTCTCAAACTCTATAAAAATGCTTTCTAATTTTATACCATCGCTGTGGTGTGTGGCATCCAAGGCAAACATCAAACTTTTCTCTTAATAACACCAAGACTGACAGGTAAAGAAAATCATCCTCATTTCTATTCATCTATCTCACATCCTGGATGCTTCATGTAGACAGTCAGTGGTTTCTAAAGTTCTTGTTTACATAAATATGAATATTATTTCATATTTTACATACTTTCAATAATGCTATATGCTTGGAAATCATGTTTGTTGCATTTTCAGGTGCATGATTATAAAGAAAATTTCTTCTTGTTCTGTAATGCATATTCATAGAAGACTAAGATGAAATATTGAAGTAGCATTTGAGAAAGATGTGTTTAAAAAACAGAATGGTCTGAAAATACATAATTTAAAAGAATGGGATTTCAATGTTTATTTAATTCTCAAAAAAAATCTGTTTCTAAGTGTATTAAATCGTAAATCAATTTTACTGTCTTGGTGTTTGGGCTGAAAAATTCTGATGCAAAACTGTCAAATATAGGCTGAATTATAAGAGTATATTAAATGTAGAAAATACTGGTAATCTCATTTCAAAAGTAATGGTAATTGTATTAGTATGTTTATTTTAGACCTGAATGCTTATTCTCATATCAGAATTAGCCTGTTTCTCTGTGTACATGGTAAATAGGGCTTCTTCTTCTTCTTCTTCTTCTTCTTTTTTTTTTTTTTTTGTGTGTGTGTGTGTTTTGTTTTTTGAAGTAGGGTCTCACTTCTGGCCCAGGCTGACCTGGAATTCACTATGGAGTCTCAGGGTGGTCTCGAACTCACAGCGATCCACCTATCTCTGCCTCCCGAGTGCTGGCATTAAAGCGTGCGCCACCGCGCCCGGCTTAGGGCTTCTTGTTAATGTAATTTTCAATGAAATGAGTAAAGACAGAGTACTTTATAAAACAGGCAACATTTCAGGTTGTCTTGTAGTTTTACAGTGTTCCAGTAAAAACAGCACAGTAGTATTAGGCCTAAGGTAAGCCATTATACAGTTTGACACATAAAGAATTGATAATCCTTTCCTATGTATTATTTCTGTATATGTTTGAATTGTTTTCCTGTATGTTATTTTTGTTACTAATGGGAGGATGAAAGTGAAATAGCTTCATTGGGATGGAGCCATCCTTAAGCATCTACTATGTGCCCATTGTTTCAAATGCACCATCTCTAATCCTCCAAACTTCTTGATATTAGTACTTTTACTGCCCAAATCAGCTAAAAGGAGATCAGTGGTTTAAATGACTTTCCCAAATACAGCTACATAGCAACAAATTACAATACCAATCTGTGTTCTGAGTAAAGCAGATTGTGTTATAGGTATGGGTTTTGCAGATGGTTAACACTTAACATACCAGGATGTCTTTTTCAGTGGTAGAGAAATTAGTCTACATTTTATTTTTTTAATTTTCAGCAGAAAACATTAGCTATTGTAAATGTCTCAAGGATGGTGTGGTCTTACTGGTGAAGTTCTTATATGAAATCCAAAGTATAGATTCCAAAAGGCTTATTCCACAGGGTAAGAACACACTTTTCCCCCAGTAGATATTTATGTGATTTCCTGCCCATGGTGACACGGGAGCACTCTTTTTAAAACTCAGTTTAACACTAGGCAAGGAAGGTTTCAGCTTGGCAAACATAAAATTATGAAAGTCTCCTCTTAGCATTAGAAAGACAGAGGGGAAAGCCGGGTGTGGTGGCACACACCTTCAATCCCAGGACTTGGGAGGCAGAGGTAGAAGGATTGCTGTGAGTTCGAGGCTACCCTGAGACTACATGACTACATAGTGTCAGCCTGAGCTAGCATGAGACCCTACCTCAAAAAAAAAAAAAAAAAAAAAGAAAGAAAGAACAAAAAGAAAAGAAAAAGAAACACAGAGGGGATTGGTAGGTATTTTCTTGCTTAATTCTAAACAATTAAAAACAAAGTGAAGCCGGGCGTGGTGGTGCATGCTTTTAATCCCAGCACTCAGGAGGCAGAGGTAGGAGGATTGCTGTGAGTGCCAGGCCACCCTGAGACTACAGAGTGAATTTCAGGTCAGCCTGGGCTAGAGTGAGACCCTACCCTCAAAAACCAAACAACAACAACAACAAAAAACGAAGTGAGATTTCAGCTGTGTGATCTTGCATATTTGGTCATATATGTCTCAATAACCTTGCATAGGATTGTTCTTTGGACTAATGTAAATACTATTTAAAGTTTATATCGCAGGTAGCATAGCATACCCTTAAAGTTGTATTTCTTTTTTTTATACTTTTTTTTTGTTCATTATTTATTTATTTATTTGAGAGCAGCAGACACAGAGAGAAAGACAGATAGAGGGAGAGAGAGAGAATGGGCACACCAGGGCTTCCAGCCACTGCAAACGAACTCCAGACGTGTGCGCCCCCTTGTGCATCTGGCTAACGTGGGACCTGGGGAACTGAGCCTCGAACCAGGGTCCATAGGCTTCACAGGTGAGTGCTTAACCTCTAAGCCATCTCTCCAGCCCAAAAGTTGTATTTCTTGAGAGCATGAAAATATACAGTTAAGATAGGTATTGTATTACTACTGTGATAGACTCTAAGACAGCAGAGTATATAACAAAATTGATCTTTTTTCATTGTTGAGTAAGACCCAGACTCAAAATAGATAAGGAAATGAGTAACAAAAGAATACTTTATGGCTTAGTGGTTAAGGTGCTAGCTTGCAAAGCTAAAGGACTCAGGTTTGATTCCCCAGGACTCACGTAAGCCAGATGCACAAGGTGGCAATGCTTCTGGAGTTTGTTTGCAGTGGCTGAAGGCCTTGGCATGCCCATTCTCTGTCTGTCTATCTATATTTCTCTCTCTCCTTCTCTCTCTGCCTCTTTCTCTCTTAAGTATGAATGAAAATCAAAGAAAAACAAAAATGTACTTTATAAGATAAGGAAAGCTGTTTTAGGGTGGTATGTAGGTGGTAGTGAAAGAGCATATCTTTATTAGAGGGAGAAATAATGGAAAGGTAAAAACCCGGGGGATAACACTATGGGTGGATGGACAGATTCTCTCATCATTCATTCCATGCCTTCAGGATAAAGTTATTTTTGCTGCCATCCAGTATACTATTACATTCCAAAAATGAAAGCCTTTATGTATTCCTTTTGTCAGGTATTTAATACATAGTTTTTGTAATTTCTTTATTATTTATCTTCAATGAAATGAATTGAGACAATACTTTCTAAAATATTTTGATTTAATTTTATAGCTTACTGTAAAATAATTCAGTATGCAATATTTAATTTTATTATGCTGATTTTAAAATTATTTTAGAAGAGAAATTAATATACAGCACATTATTTAGCTGTCATTTTGAAGAAAAAATTTGTTTTCTGGCCAAATATGGACAATTATTTTATTTTAGATAAGAAAGAAATAAACAAGTTTTATGCCAGATTGATTTTTAAGACTTAAAAATAACCAAATATTAATTTATATTAGAACATGTTGATTTCATAAATAATATACTCATTGTCACGCTTATCACTAATGACCATAATATTCAAAATAAAACTATATTAAAATAAAAGTATAATATGCTAGCATATTTACTAACCACATATGCTAGAATACTGGTAATTTCTTCAAGGACAAAAGTGATTACTTAAATTTGGTACAGTTCACTTTAAGGAAGAATCATAGTAAATTAAATGGTATTTAGCTATTTAAAAATCTTCATATAAATTGGATTCTATATAACACATCAGTTGTCTCTGAAAACATGGAATCCTTAGAAAAAGTTTGGGGCATTCCTTTTTTTTTTTTTTTTAAGTAGGGTCTTGTTTCTCACTCTAGCCCAGGCTAACTTGGAATTCACTCTGTAGTCTCAGGATGGCCTTGGACACATGGCAGTTCTCCTATCTCGGCCTTCTAAATGCTGGGATTAAAGATGTGCATCAGCATGCCTGGCCCAGGGACATAGCTTTTTTTTTTTTTTTTAAAGGATAAATTGTATTCTCAGACATGTCACAGGCTCCCCCACCACCTGCCACTTTCCCAGCAAACACAAGCCTTTTCTATTATTAAGTAGAATATCACTTTTTAAAAGTAGAGGGTGAGCTGGAGGGATTACTCAGTGGCTAAAGCACTTGCTTGAAAAGCCTAACCATCCAGGCTTGATTCCCTGGTACCCATGTAAAGCTAGATGCACAAAGTGACACATTCAACATGCATCTGGAGCTTGTGTGCAGTGATTACAGGTCCTAGTGTCCATTCCCTCTCTCCCCACTGAGACCTTTCAAACAACGAATGGAAATTTATTACTTTTTAATTCTTCATTTTGACCATAACCATTTCAGCTAGTATGCTTATTGGAAAATTTGATTTTCCATGGGTTCTTAAGCTAGGCTATGGCTTAGTGGGTAAGAGCACTTCTCAGGCAAGCAAAAAGGCCTGAGAGGGCCTAATTTGACCTCAGTTTGATTCCTTAGTACCCATGTAAACAGCCTTGTGCCACATGCCCCCATCCCTCACAGTCTACTCCCTTTCCTCCCATGGAGTTTTTTTTTTTTTTTTTTTCTTTTGCCTTGACTCATGAGTTTAACATACTCCTTCTTTTGTTATCCTTCTCAATTTTCTTACTCCACTGGTAGCAGTCTGGTTTTCTTTCTTTCTCTCTTTTTTTCTTTTACATTTTATAGTTCTTTTTCAGTGCATAAATAAAAATGAATGAATAATAAAGACAGTTTATAGTTTGTGGCATGTTAAAATATTAAAACTATCAAAATATGAAGTTTTCTATATAGATAAAACAAGGGTGAAACATGGTCCTTACCAAATTGGTCCCTTCTTCCTTGCAAGACTAATGAATGTAAAGTTATCCTTAAGATGGTATAGCAAAAGAAAATGGCAAGGGATTGAACATTGTGATTTGAAGAAGATGTTGAAAACATGTTTGGCTTCTTAATATTTAGGATGACAGCATGAACTACAAATCTCCATTGATTTTCATATACCCAGAGAAAGGAGTCTGAATTCAGTTCTAGTAAGGAAGAGTTAACCAGGTTATTTGTTTCTGCGGACGTAACAGCTGACTGAATCCATATTCTTTTATAAGTTAGTATCAGGTCATTTCACACTGGGGGTTGGAATAGAAAGACAAATTCGCTCAGTGGGAGCTCGGTAGCATCTTCGCAAGGGCTGGCACTTCACTCCATAGTGCTTATTTAGAGCTTTGTTTTCTACAGAGCTGTTTTCACTTGCACCAAGCAGAAAATGATGACACATTTGAACGTAGTACCACTCATGAGGGATTAAGATTTAAGAACTGAGAGTATCACATTCTGCATTACATTTCGGATAATCTAAATATAGCACAAGGATCATGAAATTGTACTATTTTCAGTTTCACCTTCAAATAATTCTTAGATTTTCCTTTTAACAAATCATATATTGTAGTGTAATATTGAACTATAATATGCAAAAAAAGATGTAAATATTTTTAAATTGGAACTTTAAATATGACTTTTTAACATTTTATTTATTTTTACACGTGTGTATGTGATGGGGGCAGATGCAAGAGTCTCTTACTATTGCAAACAAATTCCAGATGCATGCACAAGTTTTGAATCTGACAGTAGATGAATTGGCAGGAAATCTCCACACAATTTAACTTCTTATTCAGTGTCCTAGCACTTGATTTTCTTCTTACATCCTTCACAAACTTGTGAAGCAAGCCAAGAAGTCCAAAGAGAAACATGCAATATGTGTGTACAAACTCCTAAGTCCAGCTGCATGTAATACACAGCTCTAAGGCCAAAATAGCTAGGCTTCCAAGAATATGTTTGTAGAAGACCATAAAGATATATACCAGGCAAAACTCAGCCATAAACGATTTGGAAATATTTGCTTTTTGGGAAAAATTATTAAATTGTGGTCTTACTCATTACACTTTTCACAACTCTGTTGACAGTATTAATGTTGTTATTACAGTCAACTTACTAAACAAATAGACATATTTGTGCTAGAGCTATCTAGTCTTTTGGAGAAAATGAACTATTTTTCTTTGTTTATAATTATGAGTTTATAAGTAATATTAATGCTTATGCAACATGAATTCAAAGATTTTTCCCTTCATCCCTTTTCCTTGGTAGAATTTATACATATGTTTAGTCATGATATCAAGGGAGAAAGCATTTGTCACAGGTAAGTGGTTATTTTATTGTCTTTTTCCTTTCTTAGGTGCCACCTTTCCGACACAGCCAGGAACAACCCAACATAATCAAATACATTGAAACAAACTTCAGGGTTTTTCTAGTTCACATTTGGGTAAGAGCTGATGATATATACAGATGGTTTCATATTGCCAGAAGTATGGAATAATAGTATTGCATACAGAAATACTGTTGGGTTGAAGACTTATTGAGCACATATATAATACTATTCAACAATATTATATAGATACTTTTTTCTAAGACAAGCAATCACTCATAAGACAAAGAAAAATTATAGTTTTGCTCAAAATTTCCATCTGATTTTGAGACTTTATGTTAGCTATATCTGTTGCTCAAATAAGTCAACTATGCTTTTAGCTGTTTGAAGAGTAACAGTGGAAAGAGAACAAGAACACATGGAAATAAAGGAGGAGCAGCCGAGCAAACACATTACACAAAAGCATTGCATATAAGAGGAAGGGAGAGCCTTAAGAGGAAAGTGTCCTAAGTGTTAAGTGTTTCATATCCTCAAGATCAGATGAAGGAACATCATTTTTTTGGGAAAAGAACATGCAATGGATGTAGGAATGCTCATTTAGGGTCTTCTGAATACTTAGTAATTGGAAAAAATAAATGTAGCATTAAGATAGGTTTTGCAGAGACAATGACAACTTATAAGGTGCTGAATTGAAATTTGGTGTTTGTGACTATTCCAAATCTACAGAGTATGAATGATGTTTCCTCATGTGTCTGTTCTACTATAGTTATTAGAAATATTCCTTATTATCTTCCCGTGCTTTGGCAGAGACAGAAACAAAACAGAATATCCTGAGGTAAATCAGAGTACACAGGAACTTTCCACTATGTAAAGTCATCAGTTGAAGGAGGAGCAATGCTAGTCCTGATGGTAGTATGTGTATTAGAATGTGTTTCATTTACCAAAGGCTTATTATGTGTCTGGGATTATGCTAACAAATTTGATTATATTTTCATTTCATTCTTTCTTATGTTTCCTCGTTATGGTGGATTTTTATGTCTGTTTTTTTTAAAGTAAACATAAGTCAGTGTTTTATGTTAAACAAACAGAACAAATTTATTATTTGATAAAGGGATGTTTTATGAAGCTGAGCAGTACAGTGTCAGGAGGCTAATCTATAGCTTGTTTTTCTCCATTTGTATTTATGCATATCAAGGGAAAGGTAATCATTATAAAATCTGGCGATTAACCAACATTTGTGACAGTATTTTTCAGAATCAGTTCCAGGTTTCACAGAAAAAATTATGCCTAAAAGAGTTTGGCTGAAGTATCAGAGACTGAACCAAAGAATTTTAGCTGAAATGCTAAAACAAACTTTGGGGAAAGGTGTTCAGAAGACACATCATGTTGCAGTATTGGAATAGCACAAATAAGTAATTTGCCCAATATCACATAGCAAATAAATTGCAATGTGAGATTTTAAACATTTTATTAGGAGCTTTCACTGAGCTACCCAAGTGGATTTCACTGAACTGTATTGACTCTTCCATTAGTTTTTTTATTGCTGTGGTATCTTGTAATGTTAATGTAGTGTCTTGAACCAGAACATATTTAAGACACTACAATTTTGAAGACGACATTTTACATAGCTTTACAAGGTTGTATTCCTTCCAGTGTCTGTAGAGGACTCATTTCTTTACTTTCCATAGAATATAAAAGCCACTTATGTTCCTTGGCCCATGGCTTCTTCCCTGTATCCTTCTTGATGATCTTCAGTGTAATCATATAACAAGATTACTGGGAAATTAATAACCTCAATGCTAAATATTCTACACAATTTTCACTTTTAAGTGTTTATTGAATAGAAAATGTGTGTGTGTATGTGTGTGGGTGTATGTGTGTATGTGTAGGTTCTACCTCTCAAGTTTAAAAAGGTACTCCATTGCAAAAACAATATTAATAATAATTTTTTATTTGGAAGCATAGATACAGCCACAACCACATTAAGAGACTTAACACTAGTATGTCTGTGAAATGTGATTGGGAAACCATAGATATATGCCTTTATACAAAGCTTTATCTTATTTGGCTTGTCTAATTCAGTACTTCTAAAGATTTTTAATGTCATTAGCTGGTTGTATGAATATGAATATTTATCTACATCTACCTTGCTAGGTTTTAAGTACATAATGGGCAAAATGTGAACTTTAAAAAATTTTGTTTACCTTGGATAGGATTATTGACATTTGTGTTAAAAAAATTAACTTAATTTTACTTTCATTTGAGGACAGGTTATGCGTCTAAGGGCTATAAGTCAACTTTGGAGCAAAATAGGTTACTTGAATTTGAACTTTACATATAAATGAACTATTTTGGCATTCATTAGAGTAAAATGAAGAAATTGCCTCTCTCCCATGTCTCATACTCACATAGTAAGTTTTATGCTTTTGCTTAATCACAAAAGAGTTTACTCTTTTTTTTATTGGGGGGTGGGGGTAGCTTCATAGCTTTTTAATGAAAGGCACATTGTGTTATATGTAACTTAATGTTTCTTGTAGATTTACTATTTTAGTGAAGGGCTAGAAGTGGAAAATATTAAGCCTTAGTGACTTACAATGACATAATGCTGTATTTAATTAAAATGTGTCCTTAATATTTCACTTAGGCTTTCAAAGCCCTAGAACTTTATCTAATTTCACTTTTTATTTAAAGCCAAAAGTTCTAAAAATTTTCATGTTTGCCATTCCTTTTCTAAAATATAATGAAAGTTAATTTTAAATATTAGGTAACTTTAACTAAATATCTTGCCAACTTTTTTTTCCTGGAGACTCTGTTTTTAAAGAAAAATTTCCATTATTTTTGCTTATTTTTAAATTATTTATGCATATTAAGTACCACTGACATTTAAGCCTGAGGAATATAAAGATATATAACATGAGGAGACATTGTCATTCACATATATACATGACATAAGATGGAAAATGTGCTGAGTGCCTATAGAATCATGGACATTTTCTGCAGAATCATCAAACATATCCCAGTGGGTTTTCCATTGGTAACTTGCACAGTAGTGAAGCCTTGGGGACCTAGTTTTGAACAGCTGGTCCCTAAGACAAAGTTGTACTTTGTCCAGTTCCAGCTCTGCAAATGCTTGGAATAGCAAACTGCAAGCCTTATTAACATAGCATACTTTCTTTTTTTTTTAATTTTTATTAACATTTTCCATGATTATAAAATATATCCCATGGTAATTCTCTCCCTCCCCACCCCCACACTTTCCCATTAGAAATTCCATTCTCCATCATATTACCTCCCCATTACAATCATTGTAACTACATATATACAATATCAACCTACTAAGTATCCTCCTCCCTTCCTTTCTCTACCCTTTATGTCTCCTTTTTACCTTACTGGCCTCTGCTACTAAGTATTTTCATTCTCATGCAGAAGCCCAATCATCTGTAGCTGGGATCCACATATGAGAGAGAACATGTGGCGCTTGGCTTTCTGGGCCTGGGTTACCTCACTTAGTATAATCCTTTCCAGGTCCATCCATTTTTTCTGCAAATTTCATAACTTCATTTTTCTTTACTGCTGAGTAGAACTCCATTGTATAAATGTGCCACATCTTCATTATCCACTCATCTGTTGAGGGACATCTAGGCTGGTTCCATTTCCCAGCTATTATAAATTGAGCAGCAATAAACACGGTTGAGCACGTACTTCTAAGGAAATGAGATGAGTCCTTTGGATATATGCCTAGGAGTGCTATAGCTGGGTCATATGGTAGATCAATCTTTAGCTGTTTTAGGAACCTCCACACTGTTTTCCACAATGGCTGGACCAGATTGCATTGCCACCAGCAGTGTAGAAGGGTTCCTTTTTTTCCACATCCCCGCCAACATTTATGATCATTTGTTTTCATGATGGTGGCCAATCTGACAGGGATGGTTCAACATACGCAAATCTATAAATGTAATACATTACATAAACGGGTTGAAGGACAAAAATCACATGATCATCTCATTAGACGCAGAGAAAGCATTTGACAAAATCCAACATCCCTTCATGATAAAAGTCCTACAGAGACTGGGAATAGAAGCTGCAGTTAATTACTGTAGATGAACAAGAGAATTAGTAACCTTGTTGAGAATGTAGCAGAAAAGCTCATGTAAGTCCTATTTTAGGAGAAAGCAGAGTAAAGGAAGTTGTATTAACCAAACCACAGTCAAGATGGTAAAATGAATATGCATAATGAACTGTGTCTTAAAACACTAGAGAGTCTATAGAGGTGCAGGTTACAAGGTGAACATTATATAGAAGGCTTTTCTTGGCTGTTGCATACCTTACCAGAATTAGCAAAGATAGTTATAAAGAAGTCTAAGCCAGCAAGAAGATTCTGAGTTCAGGCCAACCTGGAATACATAGAGACCTTATGTCTAAAACCAAACCCAAACAAAACAAAAAGTGTTGACATTTCCCTTTTGATATGAAACTTCTTAGACATGTAGTGACCATAGGCCTTCAGACCTAAGGTTTATTTGGGGTTACATAATGACTTCAAATGTCCCCACTGGGTATTTGCTTAGTCTGGTACACTGTGACCATATGACAATGTGAACCACAGTGATTGTATGAGTAGATTTCTTTATATGGATGTGTCTGTAGCAGGGAATATAGTTATATGGGTACTACTCATTATATATATGATTGTACTGATGTCGGTCATAAGTCGAGTGTTAACCTGCTATTAATCTGGGCATTTTTTTTAAACAGCATGGTTGTAGCATCTGGAGTTAAGAGGGCAAGCTATAATTAGGATAAATCAAGTGACTATTGGAGGAGTAACTATCAGATGAGAGAGATCCCCAAGCTCCTCTTTAAAAGTTATTCTTTTAAGTTAGTTAGATTCCTTGAATCCACTGATATTTGTCTTCTTTGCCTAGGACAATTTTGAAAAGTAGCTAAAAGATCCACATAAGCTGAGATCAATATTGGATGTCAAAAATGGCACTTGAGATCAGAGTTCATAGGAAGAACATGAAGCAGAGATTAATGGGGAATGAATGGGGACCTTGGCCTTAGGAAGCTGGTGAGATTAGAAAAACAAGGGTATGAAAATCATACACATGTATATGCACAGATAGTGGTGCTTTCTGTTTTTTAGCTGTATGCTACATAATTAACTTGCAACCGTGTATATTAATGCATTAACATACACATATTTGTCTACTACATTTTTCCACTAAGGAAACACACAGTGAAAACTAAATAAAAATAAATTTATTCAACAATTCCCATTCTTTATTAAAATATATCAGTTTCATATAGAAGTACTTGGGCTGAAGCACAGAAACTATAGGATGAATGTGAGGTACTGATGAGCTAGAGGGAGAGAGGGAGAGATAGGGGAAGGCAGAAAGTGGAAAGGTAGGAATGGAAAAAAAATAAAGGAAGGAAGATAACGGATGGAAAGAATGTAAAAAGACAAACATACAAAAAGCTAAACATAAAATAACCAACCTGAAATCAAACACTCAAAGCTGGAAGAATTTGGGCAAGAGACTACATCATGGCAGTACTGGAATTAGCCTTGGGTTCTAAACAACCAATGGCTTATATATATAGTAGTGTCTACACAGAAAGAACTATGAGTTGAGTGCTGAGCTGTGTGACATTGGTTTTAATGCATAGACAAACACTGCATTCTACAAAGGGGAAATGAATAGTAGGATTTAAAGGCTGTGGTGGTTTGATTCAGGTGTCCCGCATAAATTTAGGTGTTCTGAATGCTAGGTTCCCAGCTGATGGAGATTTGGGAATTAATGCCTCCTGGAGGGAGTGTATTGCTGGGCATGGGCTTATGGGTGTTATAGCCAGTTTCCCCATGCCAGTGTTTGGCACACTCTCCTGTTGCTATTGTCCACCTTATATTGGCCAGGGGGTGATGTCCACCCTCTGTTCATGCCATCGTTTTCCCCTGCCATCGTGGAGCTTCCCCTCGAGCCTGTAAGCCAAAATAAATCTCTTTTTCCCAGAAGCTGCTCTTAGTTGGGTGATTTCTACCAGCAATGTGAACTGGACTGCAACAGTAAAGTGGTACCGAGGAGTGGGATTGCTGCTAGACACCTGACTGTGTGGCTTTGGCCTTTTGGAGCTGATTTTTAAGAGGAATATGAGAGGATTTGAAACCTAGGCCTAAGAGATGCCTTATAGTGCTGTAAGTACAACTTGATGGACTATTCTGGTCAGAGCTGCAAGACCTGAGTGCAGTAAGAACTATGGTCTGTGAGGTTTGGCTTATGAGGTGAGAAAGAGCTTTGCTTGGACTGGGCTAGCAGTTTGTATGAGAAGCTTGCGCTTATGCCCATGTCCTGAGAAGTTGTACAGGGTTGCTTTGTGTAGAAATGAACTGGTGTGACCAGAGGGATATGACACAGAAAGAAAAAATCTTTGGGTGAACTGTTGCCCATTCAGCTGCAACTGAGAGATTACAACTTTTGAGACTGGGATACCTGACCTGCGCTAGGGCAACAAGAAGAATGTAGAGTCTTTTGAAGAGGCCTGAGTGCTCAAGGATTGTCCTGTTCTTCAAAGTCTGCTTTATTCCCCCCTGGATTAACAAATTGGCACCCTACCTGGTATTATGGAGTATAAGAAAAGCTAGAAAGGGGGTCATTAAGTTTGCAACACAGTCTTGTGTTTTGGAAATGGCCATGGGCAATGTGAAGCAGGTTTGCTGGATGCCTGCATAGAGACCCCATGGGACAATGAGGATGAACCGTGGATTGCAGTGGAGACCCAGTGGAGATGCTGGGACCAAGAGATGGCTGCTGAGGAAAGCTGCCGGCCCCGATGAAGTTTTCCAGGACTGTGAGTAGCCTAGCTAGAGGGGCAGAATTGGAATGCCAGAGACTTGCTGCTGGTTAGAATTATTTGACTTGGAGATTTGTCACTGGCTAGAATTGTTGGACTTGAAGCTACAGAGTTTGATGTTTGCTCTGGTTGTTTTAAATCTTGTATTGGTTGACTATTTCTTTGCTATATCTAATGCTGTCTTTTACAATGTGAATGTTTATTCTGTGCTTTTTTTTGAGGTTGGTTTTGGTATTATGGCTCAGTTAAAAGATCTTAGACTATGGGGATATATGAACATCATTGGGATTGATAAAAACTATGGGGACTCTTAAAGTTGGACTGAATGCATGGCATTTAAAATCATGTATGTTCATCAGTTTATGGGGGCCAGGGGCGGAATATGGTGGTTTGATTCAGGTGTCCTCCATAAACTTAGCTGTTCAGAATGCTAGTTCCCAGCTGATGGAGATTTGGGAATTAATGCCTCCTGGAGGGAGTGTATTGCTGGGCACAGGCTTATGGGTGTTATAGCCAGTTTCCCCATGCCAGTGTTTGGCACACTCTCCTGTTGCTATTGTCCATCTTATATTGGCCAGGGGGTGATGTCCACCCTCTGCTCATGCCATCGTTTTTCCTCCTGTTGCTGTGATCCATCTTCTGTTGGCCAGGGGGTGATGTCCACCCTCTGCTCATGCCATCATTTTCCCCTGCCATCATGGAGGTTCCCCTCAAGCCTGTAAGCCCAAATAAATCTCTTTTTCCCAGAAGCTGCTCTTGGTTGGGGGATTTCTACCAGCAATGTGAACTGGACTGCAAGAAAAGCTATTGACCACTATAGCATATTTTTAAAATAAAAAATTGTTGGACACTAGTAAATAAATTGTATAATCTGGAGTGAAAAGCCAGGCTATCTAAAAATCCACAGCCTTATATAAAATTGGGAAGTTTTCTCTAAAGTATAGTGCTGTCATGACTTCAGCAGCCTGGTAATGTTAGTTTATTAATCCCTGACATTCCATCACTGCGAAGTCTAATCCTTTCCACTTGTTTTAGTTAGCAACCTTGGTAATGGTTCTTTTGTTTACATACATTTGGAAAAACTCCCATCCCTAATTTGATCACCCACACCTGGAAAAACTGGTAATTTCATTTGAAGATTCAGGTGCCCTCATTAAGGAAAAAACATTACATAAATGCCCTGCTGGTTGAACAAATTTGCATTGTTCTTCCATAAGCACCTCACCTACTCACACAAAATAGTATATGCAAAGCAAAACAGATGAGTGTCTTTTGACAGGGGGTGAAAATACTCTTGTGTTTTCCAAAAAAAAATCTGTAAGATTTTTCATATTTCTTGGCACAGTTTACCATATGGAACAACCTTAGCCATCAATGTTGCTGGTATGTATTCAGTATCCAAAGACAGAGCTGGCCTATGTACCTTAAACACATCATTTCTCACAGGAACATTTCACTTATGTGCCATTTTATTATTCACATGTATCTTTTAGAATTATTCCCAAGTTATTGACAGTGTTTGTACTCCACTGATACTTCATTTTATGCTATGGAGTTCTGTAGTACACTTAAAGATGTTCTAAGCAAAGTGCATTTTCTCTTGCAATGCAGACCAGTTGTTTGTATATCTATAGCTCTGCAGTGATTTTTTTGTTTTTTTCAAGGTAGGGTTTCTCTCTAGCTCTGGCTGACCTGGAATTAACTGTGTATTCTCAGGGTGGCCTTGAACTCAATGGCAATTCTCCTACCTCTGCCTCCCGAGTTCTGGAATTAAAGGTGTGTGCCAGCATGCCTGGCTTTCTGCAGTGATCTTTGCATTTAGATAGGGGTATCTTTCAATTGTTGCCTTCTCCATGTGGATAAACCTTAGTGACTCAAACTCATACTGCACAGAATGAAATTTGTTATAGCATAACCCAAGGCTATGTTCTGGATGGCCCATGAATGCCTCACTTCAAAGAGGCTCAATGATTTACACTTGGTATAAAGCCTTTAAGATTTTCCTGAAGTATTAATTCCCTGTATACTATGATCAGTAATTGCCCTCTCACACATTGAGAAATTTAAAATCTGTAACAGCATGCTGTGTGACATTATATGGTTTATTCTATCTTTTTAATTGCAGAAAGAGTATTTCTAATTTAATCACTTTTATAACTTAATATACTGCTAGGTAAAATTGTTTTGTTTCTAATTCAAAAGAATAATACAACAATCTTACTGCAAAATGTCTAACACTCAGAAATATATGAATTTAGAAAATGAAGCTGCTCTACAGAATAAGCCTTATTCTGGTCTCAGGTTACTTAATGCTTACTGTGTATCATTCTAGAGCTGTTTCTATGAAAGAAATGGCCATAAAATGCACTGAATAACCAGATTCATTTACAATATTATGTATAAAGCTGGGCATGGTGGTGCACGGAGGCAGAGGTAGGAGGATCGCCATGAGTTCAAAGCCACCTTTAGACTACATAGAGAATTCCAAGTCAGCTTGGACAAGAGCAAGACCCTATCTTGTAAAACCAAAAACAAAGACCAAAAAAGAAGAAGAAGGAAAAAAAAAAAAAACCCCAAACAACCAACCAAACAAAAACAATATTATAAATATGTAGAAGTTCTTCTACCTGAGGACTACAAGACTCATTAGCAAAGGCCTAGTTTCACATTTGATGATTATCAGAAACATTCAGTTACCTAACCTGAGGCTGTGCACATGGCTTCTTTCTGAATGACAAAGCCGCTATTGAGGCAGATTACTGCTCTCCCACGTATATGTACAGAGAAACACTGAAATGAATACTTGAGTCTACACCAATTGGGTAATTGCCTTTTCTTAGGCGGTGACTGACTTTGCCAGAGGTATGCAATGTCATTCTGTCCAGTAAAAACAAGGAAGTGAGGGGTATTTTTGCTCCAAAACACACAGCTTCATGAAAATCAATAGTTTTCTTATGGTAGTTGCTGTCTACGTGTGATGGCTGCAGCTGTGTTGGGGCTCTGAAACTACGAAGCCTAAGAGACCAGGCTAAAGAATCAAGAGTCAGAGGGCAACCACAGAGATAGAATCTGGCTCCTTGATTTAAAAAAAAAAAAAAAAAAAAAAAAAAGAAAGAAAAAAAAAAGAAAGAAAGAAAAGAAAGCTATCAAACTTGTATCTTCCTGGGTGTGAGATATTTAGCATCTTATTGTTACTGCTGTATGAGTTGTAGAGACATCAGTAGTAAATGAGTAAATCTCCTAGGAACACCCTTGGTTAATTCTATAGATAATTATAAATTAGATAGATACAATCAATATAGAAATTAGACATTTAATCATAGGTAAGAAAGAAATTCTAAAGAGAAAAGAGGGGAACATAAAACAGATAAGGGATAATTATTAATTGTCTGAATATAGAAACAATGTTTGAGATAACCAGGACTCCTGATAATCAGATTAACTTCTGGCCATGATAATAAAGATGGAGCCAAAATGCAGTTCATTTAAGACCATGGAAATTGAAGGAGTCAGTGATATGTCACTGCTTTTGGTTCTGAGCTGATGCTAGAATGGAGCACAGACTTGGGGGAATTTCTACCACTTTCCAAATCATATTGTTCATTTTATTGAGGTTCCGATGATGAGCGAAGTGAGCATGGCACCTTCTCTGGAAGTTTCTGAGGATGTCATCACAAAGAGGATGGGCTTGTTAAGTTCTGTGGGGAGATCCTGAGGAGCATGATGAAATGGGTGTCAGATGCCTGAAATTTAGGAAGTAGCTGTGGGGATTTGAAAATGAGCTGTCCTGAGACAATACTGTGGGTCTGTGGATAAAATTTTGTTTTTGCTATTTTATTTTTTTATCATTATGACCTCCATTCCTTTTCATGCTAATGGCATCCAAAGCAAATGTGGACTACAATTTAGAGTATTTGGGAACAAAAGTAAGTCATTCAAGTATAAAGAAAAGGGTCTTGCACCTTTGAACTTCAAGGTATTAGGATATGACTATACAATAATGTTTGCTGCTGTGTGATCTGCTTTTGAGTACAAATAGGTGACATGATTTAATATTAAAATCATTTCCTAGAGACTCTTGACATTAGATTTGCAGTCCCTTATTTCCCTGTAATTTTTTTACATTTCCACCTACAGCAAGCAATTTCAAACTGACTTTTTAATATTAGCTTTTAAATTTTGGTTGGCTGAGCTACCAAAGTTCTCATTGTACTTTAAAAAATTAAATTATTAACTATATTTTCATCTTCTTAGACACATGAAAATCAAAATATTAAGAGAATTTTGACATTAAAAATAATCAAGTAAAAACAGTTGGTATAATTGTCAGATTTTTCATACAAAAATATCAGTTGTACTTAGTGGTTACCGAAATATAAAATGTCTTAAAGATGTAGAAATTACTGTTAAAGAATAACATTTAAGCCGGACATGGTGGCACATGCCTTTAATCCCAGCACTTGGGAGGCAGAGGTAGGAGGATCACCATGAGTTTGAGACCACCCTGAGACTACATAGTGAATTCCAGGTCAGTCTAAGCCAGAATGAGACACTACCACGAAAAAGCAAGAAAAAAAAATTTAATTGCATAAATATTTTATGCTTTGGTTAAAAATTAGACATGGTTGTATATCTTGCCACTGAAATTCATCTCCACTCCTCTTCATGTAAAACTTATTTTTATATATTACATAATCATAAAAATATATATACTTTCAAACATTTTATACAACTTTACACATTTATAAACATTTTATTTAAATTATGTGTGTATTGAACACAGTAAGAACACATATACTACATGACCATATAGCCATTCATTTTTGCATGTATATGAGTAAATATTAGCCATTTTCCACCTTTGTTTCTAAGTTGTATCATGACATAGAAGATGATATTTGGGAACTCAATAAATAATAATTGTTGATGGGGGGAAATGCTTCTGGATATCCCCTTGCAACTTGCGGCTCTTACATTCTTTTGCCTCCTCCTGCACAAAATTCTCTGAGCTGTGGTGAGTGTGTTTTAAGACTCCTTTAGTGTTCAGTTTTCAGCAGCTTCTGGATTTCTCCTTTGACATGCTTTGAGTGTGCTCAGTGTATGTGTCTATCACCCTGGTGCTGCTGTCAGGCTTGCTACGCAGCAGCACTCTTGCTCATCTCACCACTTCCTCTGTAGTTTCACCTGGGCCTTAGCTTATCTGTGAGGGTGCTTCATATCCTGCCAGGAGGTCAGCTATATTTTCTTGTCTTGGTGATAGATTTTGGTGGTCCTCAGTTCACACTGCCTTCTATAAAAGAAAAAACAAAACAACAGCAGCAACAACAAAAAAACAATTTTTCCAATGGACAGTGAGATCAGCATATGTTAAAAGGAATATGCATTGCTAATTTAGAGAGATTTTGATGGAAGTAGCCCTTCTTTGGGCCAAAAACTAGTGGGAGTTTATCTTTAGAGAGTATAATCTTGGTCTCCATTGGATTTTGACCTGGTGTCCAATTTCAGCCATGGGTTCCTTTCCACTGAGAGGATCTTTTAGCCAATCAGAAGGGCATTGGTTACCCACCAAGGCTGTGTGCCATCATTGCACTGGAGCATATGTCTTGTCAGGCTGGTTGCTTTTGTGTAGCCTCCTAGTCTTTATACATATGTTCATATATATGCCTAGTGAATTAACTAAAAATAAGGTTTTTAACTTACAAGAGGTGCTTCTCAGAAATTCATAATATATTTCTTGTAAACCTCCAGTTACATATCTTTCTATTAAATGGAAAAGATTTGTGAATATATATAATGTCTTTACAAGGACACTTAACATGCAATTCATGGCATCTTTGTACTGTTTACATTTGCCTCAAGGAGTGAAATTCTACAGAAAGTATTTTACTTTTACTTGGATTTTAGAAAGAAATGAAAGAGAAGAAATGATTTTTGAGGATGTCATGGTATTTAATCATTCTCAAATAGCTATCTGTTCTAACCTGCATTTTATAGACCTTGATATATAAAGTGCAGATATGATTATTTTCTTGAGAACAACTTTTAAGTGTCCTGTTCTGAAAGAAATAAGGAAGCTGTATCTGTACTTTAATTTTCTTTTCTGTCTCCATGCATTTCTGACCCTTTAAATGGAATATAGCAATTTCAGAACTCAAGGAAACCTAGAGTCTGTATTTATATTGTTTACTGTAGAGATTGCTTCCTTTGTTGGAGCATGGTGGGTAATGATAGACTGCACACAAGAAAACGGAAACCTGTAGATTTTTATTATAATGTTTAAAGAGAGATAGGCTTACTTAAAACAACTTCCATTATAGTCCTTTCTTTGGCTTGTCCTTGTCTTCAAAGAAAAGATTCTTACTGATTAAAATAGCATGGTAAATCTCTTTGGTTGCTTTAAAGTGATAGAAACCTGAAGTATTACAACAATATAATCACTAGAAAGGAACTGCAGGATTCTCCAAAGTTGATGTTTTTAGGTTCTAAATCCACTTGAGGTCTGATTAAAGCTATGCACATTTTTCCTAGGAAAAGGAATATGTTAATGTATGTGTAACATTTGTTGGACTGGCAGACATTCAAGACCCTGAAGATATCCCTTAAGATCCAATAATGTCAGACTCCTAACTTCTGGTCTGGCTTAATGTCATTATTTCATAGATAATAAAATGATTTAACATATTGCAATTAAATATATGATGGGCAGATATTCAAAGTATATCAAGAAGGTATTAATCTCTCTATTTGCATGAGCAGGTACAGTAATATATTTGCTTTTTATAATGGATGTAACTTGAGGTCAAGCAATCCAGTCCAATCTCTGCTTCAGTTTTTACTGTTTTTACTGGCTTTCTCCTGTTACATTTAACTCTTACTAGAAGACATTTATCATGGTTTTAAGCTGATGCCATCATGAGCTCTGTTACATTTTTGGATGGTAAGATGTTTTTTGTAGGATACCATTCAATCTATTGCAGTTACCATGTATTGATCATTTGCTAGGAACAGGGTATTAATTTTAATATTACTTTTAACTTTACCAAAATTCTGAAGTTGGTATTAATCAGTGGAGGAGATTTGGCCTTGTGATTATGCTGAACAAAGCGTGATGTGATGAGTTCAATTTGTTGTCTAAGAGAAAACAAAACCGTCTTAAGGATTTCTTGGACTTTATAATTTAGTGAAATAGATACACGTTGACACAACTAACTGAGATACAAAATTCAAAATATGGTGAAGAGAAATTCAGTTAAATTACTAGGAAATCTAGAGGGAGCTAATTGATCCAAACATGGATTAATATATATTGTCTTAATACTTGAATATTGTAAGGGTCCAAGAATTGCTGAAGAAAGACCCCAGAGTCAAATAGTATGTAAAAGCAAAGAGTATTTATTCTAAAGTTTTGGTGGGCTAGGTAATTTTTAAAGTGATTGGCTAGGCAAGCAGCAGTTACAGTTGTGCATCTCTGATTGGTTGGGGCAGAAGGCATGAAAGGGACATGTCTGGGCATTTCCAGGAACTGACTCAGCTTCTGGGTGGCTATCTTCCTGGCCACATGTCAAGACAGGCCCTTTCCAGAAGTCCTGCCTGCCTTTCTGGGAAACTGAAACTTGGGCCTACTTAGAGTGGCACCTTACTGAAGCCCGCCATGGTGTCAGTTTGGTCCCTCCAAATACGATACATTGAGGCAGACCATAAATGTCTGATGTCATATTTTGTCTCTTTCATTACTAGTAATAAGTTATGAAACTAGACAGTTTGGCTTCATGGGTATTGCATTATTTACTAATTCCACATTTATGTAGTAGCAGACAATGATTGAAAAGTAGAAGACAATTTCTGGCCTTATCGTCTTGTACTGTACATTCTAGTTGGAGAGAAACAAACAAATGAAGTCAAATGTGTAAAATGATAGCTAGTTCCAGTTATCACTGTGAAAGTCAATAGGAGGCTCTACCAGAGTTTAGTGAGTAGAAGTTAGTTTAGATGTGAATGTCAGAGGTCTCTTTGTGAATGGGACTTTATAGCAGAGATATAAGGAGAAGCACAGAGAAGGACTTATCTGTGAAACAGCAACAATACCAAAAAGACATTGAGGACTTGGAGGTCAGCATATCCAAATGTCCCACTGCTAGAAAATGCTTAGCATTGTTATGTACCTGTAAACAATGTTTAGTTTAGGAGATTCAAACACCTTGAGATAGGTAAGACCAGAAAAGGCAGAGTCCGTACCAGGTAAGGAGTGAGTACAAATCCCAGAGTTAATAGGAAACACTGATAGACCTAAGCAGGAAAAGGCCCGCACTGAATTCATTTTGGAAAGAATATATTTGCTGCTCTATGAAGAATGGAATGTAGAGTGACAAAACTTGGAGGATAAGTTGACTCCACTGACAGATTTTCATTCTCTTGGCATTTCGTAGTTGATAGCTTCAAGTTGAATGTTCAAGTGCTCTTTCCCAACATTGATTAGACATTGCATTTTTACGGGGATGGGGAGTTGGTTCAGTGGAAAGAGGCACTTGTTTTTAAAGCCTATTGGCCCAGGTTCAATTTCCCAACAACCACATAAGCCAGATACAAAGTGGTAAGCATGACACACATGCATATGTGCATACACATACACTCATATAAATAACAAGAAATTTAAAAAAATTATTCATTTATTTGAGGTGATGTGCTTAGAAATGTTTGTTGTCATTTTTTCCAAAATAATGATTCTGGCAATTTGCAAAATGATTGACACTTGAGATCTAAGTTCATGGAAACACCATTGTCCAGAGGGAAATGACCTAACTGTATGTTAGAGTGTTTTAAAATGGAATAGGAAGCAGTTGAAAGACCAACTTGGAAGTTCTCAATATAATAATGAGCATATGTCTTTTCTTCCCCAACTTCCATTCTGTGTCAGTGTCCCTCCCAAGATTAGCTATGGTTAAGAGGGCCTATTTACATGCATACATTTATATTTATAAGCATATATATGTGCATTTCCAAAAAATCTACAGCTACTTTTCATACATATCAGAGTCAGGGCATTGTTCAAGTGAAGTTTAATTACTGACATATAATTCTAAATTGTCAAAGCCCTTTTACTGGTTCTTCTTCCTCGAGTTTTGCCACTCTACATTCCATTCTTCATAGAGCAGCAAATACATTCCAAGAATAAGTTTTACAATTTAAAGTTAAGGAAACTGTGCCTCCAAATTGTTGTTTTGAAAATGTGCTTTTCAAAATTTAATTTGAAAATTTTCCATTTCACATGTGCATATTCAGTTCTAGCAAAACATGGAATGTCAAACTGATGCATTATTATGAATCACAGTATCCTTTGTCATTAGATTTTACTTAATGTATGCGTATGAGTCTAATATAAACCATCAAATTCATGCCCCTTCCAGGCATATACCTCCAGTGGCAAGTTCACCTGGGATATCCATATGCTTTTGTTCAGAAGGGGTCCTATAGTAGCTAACAGCTGAAACTCAATCCTTAAATCTTTTTTTTTTTTTTTTCCTGCTTTTTGAGGTAGGGTCTTACTCTAGCTCAGGCTGACCTAGACTTCACTATGTAGTCTCAGGATGGCATGGTACTCACAGTGGTCCTCTTACCTCCCAAGTGCTAGGATTGCTAGGATTAAAGGTGTGTACTACCATGCCCTTATCAATCCTTAAATCTCAATGAACATCATTTGCTAATTACCTAAGGAAGGATATATAAATTGCAATAAGTTGCAGGATCTACCTATGTTACTACAAAGTTCATGATGTGAGTACAGGAACAATATGGGATATGAAAATCCCATATTTGGTAACATATTGCTGAAATACTTATCTCAAATGAATAGATTAACTTTTAAAATCAGTGTGGCATCCTATAGCTTCAGGGTAGATTATTTTGTGTTTCCAAAGTGAACTGAAAATGCCATCAGCCAGCTACATGAGACCTCATGATAGGGCAGTCTGGAATAGGAGAGATGCTTTAAAATAAGCAGCTTAACTCAAAGCATGGACTGATTCCAAGAGAACAGGGCATTAAAAAAATACATCAGCCAGAGGATAAAATATGCCCAGTGACTAGGAGAGAGACAAAAAAGTATAGTGTTGGCAAAATCTGAAAATTCCGTCATGAATCTTTTAGAATGGAAGAAGGTAGTCAAATGTCTAAGAGTAACAGAGGAATACTTAGAGGAAATATTTTATCAGACTAGAGGCATGAGTAATTTTTCCTTTGAATAAACTCTTGGAATATATTTTAGAAAAGTAAGGTCATATAAAATGGATGAGTTTTCATACCTGTCATGTCAAAAAACAACTTATCCGATACTTTCAGTGATAGTCTTACACACAGTTTGATGAATACAAATTCCTTATCTTCCTATTGGTTTTGTTAACTCTGTAAGAATTTTGTGTTTTCTGAGTACTTCTAATGGATATAATAAGTGGTTCTGAAAGGTATGTATATAGATTGAATGATTCTTTTTAATATTTTGATGAGTATATGTCGATAAATTAAATCATAGGTTGGCATGTGTTTGACTTCTATGTTATTAAAAGCTGTATTTTGGAAATAGGTTTTAGCCCAATGTTTGCCCAAATCTTTGAAATTCAGCTACTCACTTTAATAAAGATTATTCAATGTGAAAGTTTAAAAACTATAGCAGAAACTGATGGTAAAAAACCACATCTGAACAATTATGTCCTAGTGTGCAAAGCCCATTGGTATAGTTATGGAATTGGCACTGACACCTTTCCTGCTATCTTTATTTTGTTGGTTCCAGAGTGGTTACACACTGGAATCATACCAGAGGTAGCTGTTTCAGATTATTGTTATTTACATAGCATCATGCATTTCTGGTTTCTCTACGTCTTTTCGTGGCTTCTTATCTTCATTTCTGGCTAGTGTTGAGTGTCACATTATTCTTAGGAAGTACAATTCACCTAATGATTACTTAGTAGTTTTCAAGTTTGGGTAATTCAGCATAAAGCTGTTGTAAACATCAAAGTGAGGATTTTGGTGTGATCATGGATTTTCATCTTGTTTGGATAGGCAACAGAGAGCGTGACTACTGTATTATATGGAAAGAATATTTTTAGTTTTGTAAGGATCTTCCAGTAAGGTGTAAGAAACCATCTTTCCCCTTTCCCACTAGCAATGAATGAGTTCTTTTTGCTCTCCATCCTCACTAACATTTGGTGTTTTCAGGCTCTGAATTTGAACATGCTAATAGGGCTATGGTGGTCATATCACATAGTTCCAGAGTCTGGAAAGGTCTGGTACCTGGGGATTGCTTTCTTGCTGTATCATATAAGCATTACATGGTGAGAGTAAATGCAGAGAATGTTTAATCCTATAACCAATCCACTTCTTGGATAGTAATGTCAATCCATTTATGAGGCTATCCCTGTGTCTTACTCACTCTGAAGACCCTTATCTGTGACTGTGGAACAGTAGAAATTAAATTTCAACTGGAGGTAATATTCAAACAATGACAATATACATAGTTTTCCTTGTAATATCTTCTTTTGTGAGACTCTTGATACTAGTGTTTTCCCCCTTCTTTTTTATTGAGACATGATCTCTCACTCTGTAGCTAAAGTTGTGGTAGTCTCTATGTAGATAAAGCTCAAGTTTGCCAGTTCTGGGATGAGCTGGTATGCCTGACTCTTTCTTTCTTTCTTTTTTTTTTCTTAAAAATTTTGTTTGTTTATTTATTTATTTGAGAGCAACAGACAGAGCGAGAAAGAGGCAGAGAGGGAGAGAGAGAAAATGGGTGCACCAGGGCCTCCGGCCACTGCAAATGAACCCCAGACGCATGCGCCCCCTCATGCATCTGGCTAACGTGGGTCCTGGGGAATCGAGCCTCGAACCGGGGTCCTTAGGCTTCACAGGCAAGCGCTTAACCACTAAGCCATCTCTCCAGCCCACCTGACTCTTTCTATAGTAAAGTACTACTTCCTGACAGTTATAATACTTAGAATATTTAAGTATGATTGTAGGTAAATATTAAAGACTGAACTTTTATTATCATAATTTACTGGATGCCTTTTACATATATCATCTTATAATTTGATAAATACTGCTCAGGAAAGGAGTACTTTCATAGGTCAGGAAAGTTCCTAGCCAGGATCTTTGCTTAGTCTTTGCTGTAGCCTAATACTATTTCTACTCCATCAAATTTATCCATTATAGAGCAGGAAATAAGGGTGGTGCTTTATTTATGATTATTAAACACCAAAAAGTACTGGTAACCATAACGATGGTATTTTACTTAATGAGACCTGTAAGCTGAAATGATGCAGAGTAAGCACCACTTTCCAAAGAAGAGTCTCCCAGTGTTAACTCAAGGAAATCTACAGAGAAGCCCAATTTGGTATTTTATGCTTGACTTACATTTCTCTTTTGTTCCTAGGAACATATTTTGCATTCCTTGAATGTGTGACTTTTGTACTGGCACAACATATTATTGGCCACTACTATAATGTGTTAAGTATTATAGTTCTAATATTCCATTTTAGGTTTTTCAGACTGGAGGGTTATTGTCTCATTTTATTGTGGTTTATCGCTATGGCATTTATTTCCAACAAGGTCTTTTATTAAAATGCATTAAGATAGTGTTTTCAGTTCTGAAACTAATGATAACTTAAAAGAAACCCATCTGGAATACATTTGTGGAATTATTAATGGATCTGTTTTTTTCCTGCAGCATAATTTGACAACTGTACTTTTTGAAAACCAATAAATATATATTTCTATAACTGTTTGCTCTCTAGAACTACATTTCAAATTTTAAAGGGAAATTACTAAATAAATGGTCTTTGAAGAAGTCTGTGTTTATCTTTTGAAACAAAATGCCAGTAGCACAGAAGATCACACAGTTATTCAGTAAAATCTTGGTACCACTTTGTATAAATTAAAGCAGCATGAAAAATATGTTGCTTTGAAAGGTCAGGGCTGATATGATTTTCCTATTCATGATCACCTGAGTTATTACTCTTGGGAGACTAGGGTACCATTGCAGACTTATTCAAATTTTTGCCTCTGTAAAATTATCTTTGGGCCTGGAGAGATGGCTGAGCGGTTAAGGTATTTGCCTGCAAAGCCAAATGATCCAGGTTTGATTCCCCAGGACCACATAAGCCAGATGCACAAGGGGGCACATGCATCTGGAGTTCCTTTGCAGTGGCTGGAGAGCCTGGCACACTCATTTTTTCTCTCTCTCCCTGCCTCTTTCCCTCTCTGTTTTTCTCTCTCAAATAAGGAAAATAAACTTTAAAAAATATTTTTTGGTTATCTCAAGGTTCTGCACCACCCCTACTTATTTAACTAATCTACCTCTTGCCATCTCCTTTTCTAGGCTGATAACTTATAAATAATATGATAGCTTTTATGAGAACCATATTTTAGATAATAAGTCACTGGAAAATATAATTGGACTAGGACCACACCTTTTCTCTATAACCTTAAAAGAGGAAACAAAATATCTTTTTCCTATATGCAATGTTAGTAGTATGTTACTTTTTGTGTTCCTGTAACCAAATATCTGATAAGAAGCGGCTTAAAGGATAAAGAACCTATTTTGGCTTGTAGTTTTTTATTTTTATTTTTATTTATTTATTTGACAGTGACAAACAGAGAGAGGAAGAGGCAGAGATAGAGAGAGAGAGAGAGAGAGAGAGAGAGAGGGAGAGAGGGAGAGAGGGAGAGAGGGAGGGAGGGAGGGAGGGAGGGAGGGAGGGAGGGAGGGAGGGAGGGAGGGAGGGAGAGAATGGGCCTCTGCAAACGAACTCCAGATGCATGTGCCCCCTTGTACATCTGGCTAACGTGGGTCCTGGGGAATCAAGCCTCAAACCGGGGTCCTTGGGCTTCACAGGCAAGCACATAACTGCTAAGCCATCTCTCTAGCCCTTGGCTTATAGTTTAAGGGTACATTGCATCATGGTGGGAACGACATGGTGGAATGAACAGGAGGTAACTGGTTACATTGCATTGACAGTCAAGAAGCAGAGAGTGAACCAGAGGTGGGATTGGCCTCAGAAACTCCAAAGCCTACCTCTAAGTAACCCAATTCCACCAGTAAGACTATCTCCTAAAGATTCCACAAACTTTCTCAACTACAGCTAGCTGTAGACCAAGTGTTCAAACGAGCCTGTGAGAAACTGTTCAAATTATAACAAATAAATGCCAGGTTTTATCTTTGGCATATATGCAAATAAGTGCTAATTAGTCTAGAAGCATATAGTATATATACCAAGCAGAGTGCTAATGCCCTGTTCCTGTGTATAAAACTGGAGTTTGGTTCATACCTCTCTCCCAGAATAAAGCTAAGTGGAGAAAATTAACAGGATACACTACAAACTAGCTGAGTGTTATGCTGAAGTAAAAATATAAGGTACTAGCAGTAGTATTCTCATTCTTCAAAAAAAATGGCAATAAATGGGGACATGCTTCTTTTGTTTATGCAGTTGCCATCCTTTTGCTCAACATAAAATATAAAACTAAACTAATTTCACATTATAAAAAATTCTAAAAGGGTTCTTCTGGGTAACTTCTTAAATAGTATTTATTTGTTGTATATAACTTTTTTGTGTCCCTTGATAGTTTATAACCAGTAGTCTTAAAAATTAATGAATTTTTAAATAGGACATAATAATGACATTGAAATAAAATTAATTTCACAGAATTTTTTTCATAATATCACAAATTACTCTATATTTTTATTTTATTTAGAATATAATTAATATGTACCATCAATATCTTTATATATAATATACCACTTTTATGTCCTATTTATGAAATCATGTAAATTACTTAACTTTCATTATGTAATACATTAATAATGTTCATTTTAATAAAAGATAATCTAAGTTGAATATACATATTTGTTATATAAACTTTGGAATAAGCATACTCACTTTCAAATAAAATGCCTTGACATAAGACCTCATGGATACATTGCATTTTCTATGGTTACTAAGTTATAAACTCTGTAACTAAATTAGTATATTCATCTTACTGTAGCAAAATAATTGGGACTTGGGCAGTTAATCTCTGGTTGTTAATTTGACAGGATTTAGAATTATCATGAAAATAAATCTCTCTGCATGTCTCTTAGGGATGTTCTTGATTAGATTAATTGAGGTGGATCCACTCTAACTGTGGGAGTCATCATTACAGGGGCTGAGGTCTTCCCAAGTGCACAAAAAGGAAAGCTGAACATGTGGCATTCACCTCTTTCTACTTCCTCCTAGCTGATGTGATATAGTTTTCCTCCTCTGCTGTGCTTTCTCTGCCTTGACTGACATTATACTTTGAAATTTTTAGCTGAATTAAACCCCTTTCCTTTTATTTCCTATTTTAATTATAAAGAGCAAAGAAATTTTCATAGTTATGGAGGCTAGAAGTTTACCATCAAGTTTCTGGAAAGCTCATTGTCTTAAAAAGGCATGTCTCTGTGTATATTGTATAATTGTGTGTCTTGAATTATTTTGATAAAAAGCTCAAGTCTTTAATACATTCTTAATCTTGTTGTAAAGTAATTTTTCTGAAAACAACACAGAATAATGCATAGGAGGTTTTCTTTCTTACCTTTTGGAATGATACATTTGCACATTACTGAATTTGGAAATAAGTAATGTCAGGGGAAGAGAATGAGTAAAGGAAAGGTGGAGGGAGAGATAATCAAAATCTAAGAGGATATAAATAAGTTGTATGGAACCCTACTTTTTGGACAATGGAACACTCAGGAGCCATAAATTGTTACTAGAAAATTTTCAGTGCCAGGAATGGGATATCTTCCAGTGAGTTGCTGGCCAGCGAGGTGGTCCCTGATGCCCCCAAAACATTATAGGCCATTGCTGAGGTCCTTGATTTCCACCAGGAATAGATGGTAAGACCCTATTACTAATGTCTCCACATACTTGAGCTGCAAGGTCACTGAGAAATCCTGCTGGAGCTGAGCTGAAAACCTTCTCCATGTAGACCAGCTGACAGAAATCTGGAAAAAGACATGCTGCATGCAGTTCAATGGGAGAGTGAGAAATCACTAGTGAAGATACTCAGCAGTGGACACTGCAAACCTCATTTTTGGCCAGCCAGGCCATATGAGGCAATAGGTGCAATAGTGGCACGTCTGTTATGGGGGAAACCCACCACCCTCTAATTTGACTCAGGCCTGCTCTGTGGGAGGGAATACATCCTTAATACTGGTGAGATTTTCTACAGAGTTTTTTATTTCATTAACTGTGTTCTTCATTGCTAGTAATTCTGACTGGTTTTTCTTTATTATTTCTATTTCCCTATTTATGTCTTGTATTGCCTTATTTCATTAGATTGGTGTCCTGCCTCTTCTTTGATTCCTTTGATTTCCTCTTTGATTTCTTCTTTGATTGTTTTCATGTGTTCTTTGACCTCTTTGAACATATTTATAATTATTCTTTTGAACTCTTTCTCAGGCATTTCCTCTAACTCTTTCTCACTGGAGGACATTTCTGATGCATTAATACTTTTAGGTGGATTTATATCGTCTTGCTTTTTAGTGTTTCTTGTGTTATAATGTATATATTTTTGCATCTTGGATTAAGCTAATGCTTGGATTTTCTAGCTAGCTGTGTATTCTTAGCTGTATCAATTGATTTGATGTAATATATTTTCAGGGTAGGACCTTAAGGTGTTAGGTGTGGCTCTTAAGACTCTCAGAGTATCTACAAAGATGTTCTTAGGGGTTGAGTTTCCCTGCTATAGGAGTATTCAAGCAGGCTGAGTGGAATAAAATACAGGTAGATTCTAAAATTTAACTAAACACAGTACACATTCAAGCAAAAACAGCCCCAAGTATGTATGCAAGAGTAGTTATTATAATGACCAGATCCTCTATCAACAAAGAGGTTTAGATTTCTGGTCTGTTGAGGGATCCAGGTCAGCTTGTGACCAAGTGAGACCCTTCCCTGGTGCAATCCCAGTTACCTTGGGGGATTTTGGTCTCAGTCAAGTTGCTGCCTGGGTCGTCGGGCTGCTGTTCTGATTTCTGGAGCTGGGCACTTGCTTTTCCTACGGGGCAAACTGAGCCGCTGCTGCTGCCTCTGCTGCTGCTGTAGCTGCCACTGCTGGAGCCACCACTGCTGCTGAAGCTGCTGCTGCTGTGTCCACTGCCGCTGCTCCCCCTGAAGCTGCTGCTGCCGAGTCTGCCGCTGCTGCCACTCCTGGGTCTGCTGCTGCTGGGGCTGCTGTTACTGGTGCTGGAGCCGCTGATGTTGCTGCCGAACTCTGCTCCTGTTTGGGTCCTGTTGTCAGCCCAAGTTGGCGTGGCCAGGTCCCGGACCACTGCTCTGTTCGCTGGAGCTGGGTTCAGGCGGTGGGGGAGGGGAGGGAGCCACGGCTGCTCTGGTTGTCTCGCTGTTCCACGTGTTCTTCTACCTCGCGGTCTGCTCCTCCATTGCTCGCTGCCGCTCTCCCCTCACGTTTCCCAAGTTGCGGAGAGTGTGGTGTGAGGGGAAAATCCCGCACCTGGCTTTTCCTGCGGCTCGAGCCGAGTCTGGCGGCTTTCTGCTGCGCCGCGGCCGTGGCAGTTGGCCGAGCTGCCGGAGCCGCTTTTCCCGCCTGTGCAGGCTCTGGATGCTCTATAACTCTTCTACTTCTCCGCTGCCGCTTCAATTTCCTATACACCTCACTTTTTAGTAAAAGTGTGTATTTTGCTGAGTTTTTTTGGTCTTTTTCCTCCCTAGGCTGCTTTGGCGTGGTACCTACACTGACATCCCTAATACTGAACAGTAAATAGGTAAATAGGTAAAACAAGGGGTAGTCATGAGTGCTAGGGGTGTAATGTCTGCTGGTGTCTTGCTAAATGTATATACTATGCTCACCAAACTGCCTAGTAAGCACTTCTCTTAATGTTCATAGCCATATATTAAGGCTACTCTCACTTTCGGTTAGAGAAGCTTCTCTTTTCAGATGGCAATGACCTTGGGATGACTCAGAAGGCACCATGGTGTTGAGAAGAAATGACGGAGGTGTGCTCAGCACTGAAATATCTCTATCACATCTTCCAATGCTCAGGGTCCATTGCAGAAAAGGTGGTGGAAAGAATGTTAAGAGTCAAAGGAAAGGTAGGACTCCTTACAATGTGCTCCTCCAGACCCAAAATGGCCTGGATTATCTTGACCTCACAGTGCCTGACACTACCTACACAAGACCATTATAATAGGAGGAAAAGATAATGACATCAAAATGAAAGAGAGACTGATTGAGAAGGGGAGGCAATATGATGGAGAGTGGAATTTCAAAGGTGAAAGTGGGGTGAAGGGGGAAATTACCATGGGATATTGTTTATAATCATGGAGGTTGTAAATTAAAAAAATTAAAAAATGAATAGTAAGTTTTAGGCCTGGGATTTAAAAAGTAATTCCCTAATACCCCTTTTTTGTTTCTTTAACTTTTTTGCATTTTTGTAATAGTGTGGATGATTGGCTTAGGTCTTTAGACCTTGAAAGCACTATTGAATGTGCATACTTGTGGCCAAGCCTGCGGAAGTTTGAGTGCTCTATGTCAAGGGAATTTGATTCCACCTTTTCTCTGTGAATTTTTTTAACTTTTTTTTTGTTAAATTGACAGCCTAAATTTAAGATTATTACTGCAATCTTAAGAAGAAAGTATAGGACCTGATACTTTCAAAGCTCCTTAAAGTAGTAGTAAAATATGAATTGTACAAAATAATGGGTTTCATAATGATATTTTCATATACCTATATATCAAAATATAATGTACTTGGTTTTATTCACTTTGGCCTGTCTTTCTTGTCCCCTCCTTTCCACTGTTCTCCTTTCCAGAAAATAACCCTTCTACTTATATACACTTAAAAAAATTAGGAACCTCATGTGAGGGAAAGCCTATGATATTTGCCTTTCTGAGACTAATTCGTTTCACTTAACATGATCTCTAGTGCCATTCTTTTTCCTGCAAAGATATTCCTTTTTGGCTAAATAATACTTGGTAGGTATATAAACAGTTTCTTTACCCATCCATGTATTGAGAGGCAGCTAGGTTGACTCCTTAACTTGTCTATTTTTTCACACTTTGTTTCTATGAAGAAAGTCAGTAACCATTACTTGAGTCAAAATTGTAAAAATACATATGTGAATACATGACTTTATGTTAAATTGTAAGGTGCACTATATTTACTTCTTAATTTACCATAAAACCCTTTGTGTGAGTGCTTTAGGGGTACATTGTCAAATATGCAGAGTAGGAAATACTTCTGATATGTTAGATTTGAAATAATAGTTCTGGAAAAAAAATCAATTATAGAGAAAGAAATTAAGGCAAAATGTTAAATTTTACATGACCTTGAGTTCATGATCCTGCTGCCACCATCTTCCAAGCATTGGGACTGGAGGCATGCACCAGAAACTCTGGCTCTACAGTTTCTTTAATATAAGTAAGGGTATATATTATAAGTGGAACTACTAGGCCAGTGTGTCCATGAATGAATGTTTTGATAATACCATATTTTTCAAAGGGTATCCTAATACATAATGCTACCAACAGTTGGGTGGCAGTGTTCCCTTGATGACCTTGTTCACCAACACTTGGAATTATCCGATTTCTTCATTTCTGAGAATTTGTTGGGTCTCAGATAATATCTTACTGAAGTCTTAAGTATGTTATTATTAGAAAGATATATGCTTTATACAAGTTAATTGCCACTCCTATAGGTTCCTTTCTGAAAATATAGCTGTATTTTTTAATCTACATTTATAGTGGGATATTTGTATTTTATTGCTTTATAGAATATTTAATTTATCAATTCTTTTGTAAATGTTAAGATTAATTATCCCAGGAAATAGAGTTTCTATTAGTCAATTTATTTGTAGACATCTGATGAGGAAAAGAAGTGAGTCTTCTGGCAAGTGGGTCATGAAAGAAGAAATGCAGTAATAGAGTGAGATCTGAACTTGGTTGTTGTTCTGTGGTACAAAAAGCATACACACAACAATTCTCTGTAAGGATAGAAGCCCTGGCGCGCCCATTCTCTCTCTCTCCCTCTATCTATCTTTCTCTCTGTGTCTGTCATTCTCAAATAAATAAATAAAAAAATTTAAAAAAATTCTCTGCAAAGGGCTTGAGTTTTCTAAATAAATAAATAAATTGAATACCATACAACAATTTCTTGCCTTCATTATGAATGTTGTATTATATTTACTTTTTGAAAAAAAAAGTTTTAAAAACAATTTTAAACAATCAACAATTGTGAAAACAGTGACAACTCTAATTTCCTTCTTGGATAGGAAAAGTATAAACAGAAACAAGGTAATGCCTGACATACCGTTTTATATGTGTATGAATCCCTCTGATAATTCTGAGTACCACACACATGCCTACTAGGATTGAAAAGGAATAACAGACAGTTAGATCAGGTCTTTACATGAGGGATTTTGGATTCACATAAACTATCATAGGCCTCATGCAATTGAAAATGTAGGCATTGCCACTTTTCCTAATGATAAATGACCTTTACCACGAACACCATATACATTTAATATGGAGAGGGTAAGATAAATGGAGACAGTTGATTTTCTTGGCCCTGGAATCTCTTTAACATTTTCTGTGGAATGATTTGAGTAACCTCACATAGTGTAAATAAAACTGTGGTCCTAGCTGGGCGTGGTGGTGCACGCCTTTAATCCCAGCACTCCGGAGGCAGAGATAGGAGGATTGCTGTGAGTTCGAGGCCACCCTGAGACTCCGTAGTGAATTCCAGATCAGCCTGGACTAGAGTGAGACCCTATCTCGAAAAAAAAAAAAAAAAAAAGTTAAAAAAACTGTGTTCTTAACTTTCTAAAACTAATGGACATGAGTAAATTTACTGCAGAATTAGGCAGGGGTACTCAGGCATTTCGATGTTAATAATGTAGGTGGTTGAGATATATTTTTTTAAACTAATAAGTACCTAGGGTTTGAAAATCAAAACTCCTACATAATTGATTTTTATTCACTGCTGAACTGAAGTGGTCAACACAGTGAACACATACAAAAATTTGGTGCCAGAAGAATAGATTTGGTCTCATAATGATTTTATTCTGGGAGAATGAGTATGTAGTCATGTTGCATACACTAATGTTGTAAAGCATCTGTTTGGGCTCAGAAGATGGAACAGAGAGTTTTTTAAGTGCTATCATAACTTTAAATGTGATATGATGAAAATTTTCTATGGATATGGAATTAAAGAAAGATAAAACAGTAGATATACATATGATGACAGCAACAATTCAATGAAAATCAATGGAAGAGCTAGTTAACGCTAGATTTCCATGTATAATAATACAATATTGAAAAATGAAGATGGAAAATAAAACATTTGTATTGTGTTTTTTTAGTAAAGGAAATTTATGTACTGAATATATTTAAGGAAATTTACCTAGTAACATATTTCAAAAAGAGGCAAATTATCATTTGATTTGATTGTCAGGCCAATAATAGGTGCTGAAACTAGGATTACATTTCAGGTGCAGTTGGTAGGATATTCCATTTATTTATTAGCTGTAGTCCTTATAGTATATTCATTTTTTCAATGTTTAGAGAACATAAGAGTAACACTAGATAATAGAGGAATTAAGAGACTACATGTTAATTGACTACAAATTAAAGGAATTTGATAGCATAAAATTCCTAAATGTGATGGTTTTCTTTCAGTGCTGAGCTGGAGTTGGTAAGACAATGCATGCAAGGAAGAAAAGAAGTAATTGGATAAATTGGTAAAGGATATTGATGTGAATTTTCCATATGAATTGAAAATTGAGTTTTTATTATGTGTGAAAGATAATTTCCAATATTAAACTTGTACTTTGGTGGGAAAAAATCTATTAAATGAGAAATTATTAAGTTTCATACCTGTAGATTTTTGAGAGAGATACAGACTTTCACTTATTTTGTCTTGGAGGCATATATTATCCTAGAAACTGCCTAACAAAAACTATTCTCTTCCTGGCTTTTATTTTACAAAAGTTAAATATTGAAAGTACATGCATAGAGAGGAAAAATAGGAATCAAACTTATGGTTGGTAAAGGAGTCAGGACATTGAGGCATATGGACTGATTGAGTACTCTAAGTTTCCTTATTTCTCTTGCTCGGAAAATGTGCTCTAAGAAGAAAATGTCATACAACCATAGTTAAGGACATGCTACTAAGTAGTGCATCACAGGCACAATGCACCCACTGTGTCCTTAACCAGGGAACATGATTCTCAGCCTCTCAGTAAGAATCCCAGTGTCAGTGTTTGGTAAACACCCGAGAGTGATAGCCCCATAAAGTAGTTTATATCCTGAGACCACAATCATTTTAGAGGTGATCAGATGGAGCAAAGACCAGAAACAAAAGGGCTTTCTCACTAATTACAACTTCTGAACATTCATTAAGAGGAAGAACAGTCTGAAAAATTAATTAAAGTAAGGCTTGCTCTTCTTTAGTAGGGTTTCAGTCATAAATAGTTTAATTAAATAAATAATGAGACATTTCATACCTGACTTAAGTACTGTAGTGCTTTTAACTTTTACAAAAGAAATAAGACATGGAAAAATAGTAATTCACACGTTTATACCTTGACTTGCTTGTAACAGCAATGAAAATCTTGAACTCTAAAAGTGGAGAAATCTAAAGTGGAGAAAGTGAAGTTATTCAAGATTTTGAATTACTTACAGAATTATAGCACCAATGTGGGTATGAGAAATGATCAGGTTAATTCCAATTTCATTTCCCTAAAAGCTCTTAAATATAGATGTGAGAATGGAGCAAGGAAAGGCCTGAGGGTAGATATATAAGTGCTAACGTGGGAATAAAGAAAAACTAATCCAGGAACAAAGACAGGAATTTAGGGAGACTAAACTCTGTGTGGCCACCCCCTTGGTATTCACTGCAACTAGGTATCACAGGGGATATTCTTCTGAGGGTATGAAAGTTCAGCCCTCTGGAACAGGAAGCCTCATCCAGACAGAAATGCTACCTATTCCTCATTCTTTTGTGTTTTATTTATTTTCTGATGAAAGACTGATGATTACTCTAGCAGCAGAGTGGGAGAACTTGTTATATGTGTGCTGTAGTAAGCCCACTGGAGTCTGGCAGCTAAAAGGCAATATATGCCCTTCTGAATCGCTGTGGGTGGAGGAAAATTTGCCTTGGCCTATGTTTGCCTGAGACAAACCTACTAACCATCAAATTCTAGCAGCAACCAAGAGGTTCTGGAAAGCAGCCAATTTGCTAAGGTTAAACATAAATCTTTAAATATGATTTGATAAGAATATAATGCTATGCATTCTTCATTTGGGAAGCATTAAAAGCAATATGTGTTTGATCATAGCAGACGAGCCCAACCTGAAGACTATAAGTTATTTAGGTCAACTTATTCATGTCATAAGTGAGTATTCCACTGTAAAGAGAAAATCTACATGGAAAATTGGAGTTCATAATACTTCTGCATAAAGCTTGGGCTTTGTTAAAATGCCACGAGCAGTTTTGTAAAGTGGATAAAAAAAAAAAAGGAAACAATAGAAGTCATCCTACTAATGGTGTCTCTCAGAATATAGGATCTTGAGTTGTAAATATAGGTGAATAATGTCCACTTCTATCCATTGTGACTTCTGATAGCAAACTGCTAACTAGTGGTAACCTAAAATATGACTTGAAAAAGTTACTCAGAAATAGCACTATTATTTTATCAGAATTAAGTAGTCTTATTGAAATACTGGGAATAATTAATATTTGCAGTTTATTCAAAGTATTGTGGCATCCACACATGAGCAAGTGGTTCAAATTGTAGAAAGGACAATTATTACTTCATTTTTAGTCTTCTTTTAAGTAGATTATAGTTTTCAGTTGCTACTACTCTTGTTCTGACATCACATGCTATGCTTGCGTAATGCCTTTTCAATTCATTTTGTTAGGCACTTTTAAAAAAGCATCTTTTCTGGGCGTGGTGGCACACGCCTTTAATCCCAGCACTCGGGAGGCAGAGGTAGGAGGACTGCCATGAGTTCGAGGCCACCCTGAGACTCCATAGTGAATTCCAGGTCAGCCTGGGCTAGAGTGATACCCTACCTCGAAAAACCAAAAGCCCCCCCCCCCCCCAAAAAAAAAAAAAAGCATCTTTAAGTAAAATATCTTCCACAGTTAAATTTGACCATGGATTTAAAAGAACTTGTTTTAATTTTGACCATGGGTCTGAAAAGATTTTTTAAACAAGTTTGGTTTGCCTTGCATACAAATCTCTTTATTACTATACAAGTATAAAAACACATATTTCAAACATATGCAGAATTATATCTGTGATTCATTCTTAATTGGAATATGAAACTTGATAGGCTAATTGGACATAAAATATATTTTTTTCTTTTTTTAAAAATTTTTTGTTTATTTTTATTTATTTGAGAGTGACAGAGAGTGAAAGAGGCAGAGAGAGACAGAGAGAGAGAGAGAGAGAGAAAATGGGCACGGCAGGGCCTCCAGCCATTGCAAACCAACTCCAGACGCATGTGCCCCTTGTGCATCTGGCTAACATGGGTCCTGGGGAATCGAGCCTCCAACCAGGGTCCTTAGGCTTCACAGGCAAGCGCTTAACCGCTAAGCCATCTCTCCAGCCCGGACATAAAATATCTTGTCTGGACTCAATGGACAGCATTAAAAGTTTGAATGACATTAGTAAAAATGACCGCAAAACAAGGGATTTAAATATTTGTACACGGGCTGGAGAGATGGCTTAGCAGTTAAGCACTTGCCTGTGAAGCCTAAGGACCCCAGTTTGAGGCTCATTTCCCCAGGACCCATGTTAGCCATATGCACAAGGGGGCGCATGCGTCTGGAGTTCGTTTGCAGTGGCTCGAGCCCCTGGCGCACCCATTCTCTCTCTTCTCTCCCTGTCTGCCTCTTTCTCTCTCTGTCATTATCAAACAAATAAATAAAAATAAACAAAAAATATTAAAAAATATTTGTACACATCCAATATTAATCCTGACCTGAAATTCTCATGAGCTAATGGATACAAAAGAAATACAGAGCAGGCTTATTTTGTATAAAACTGCAAATAGGAAATATTGACCATGTTTTGCATTGGCCTTATCTGTTCTGCTCATTTCTCACTTTCTTACTACCAAGAAACTCCAGCTTGTCCAGAAAGTAGCCTCCCAGTCCCCCATACCACCCTCCACACTAGCTTTTGCAGGTATGTCCAACCTGTAGTCTGCAGCCTGTATTTATCTCAACCAAACACATTTGGGGGCATCAGGGACCTCCCTGGCCAACAACTCACTGGAAGGTATCCCATCCCCCGCACTGAAAATTTTCTAGCAATAATCTACGGCTCCTAAGTGTTCCATTGTCCAAAAAAGTAGGATTCCATATGGTTTATTTATATCCTCTTAGATTTTGATTATCCCTCCTTCCACCCTTCCTTTACTTGGTCTATTCCTCTGACTTCACTTTGGGCCTTTTCATCCCCATTAATCTATTCTTCTACTTACATATATATACCACCATCCTATTAAGTACCCTCTCCCTTCCTTTCTCTTCCCTTTATATCTCTTTTCTAGCTTACTGACTTCTGCCACTGAGTTTTTTCCTTTTTGCACAGAAGCCCAAACACCTGTATCTAGGATCTACATATGAGAGAGAACATGCGACGCTTGGCTTTCTGGGCCTGGGTTACTGCAATCCTTTCCAGATCCATCCATTTTCCTGCAAATTTCATCACTTCAGTTTTCTTTACCACTGAGTAGAACTCCATTGTATAAATGTGCCATATCTTCATTATCCACTCATCAGTTGAAGGACATCTAGGCTGGTTCCATTTCACAGCTATTGTGAATTGAGTGGCAATAAACATGGTTGAGCAAGTATTTCTAAGGTAATGAGATGATTCCTTTGGATATATGCCTAGGAGTGCTATAGCTGAGTCATATGGTAGATCAATTTTTAGCTGTTTTAGGAACCTCCACACTGATTTCCACAATGGCTGGAGCAGATTGCATTCCCACCAACAGTATACAAGGGTTCTTCTTTTTCCACATCCTCACCAGCATTTATGTTCATTTGTTTTCATGATGGTAGTTAATCTGATAGGAGTGAGATGGAATCTCAACATAGTTTTAATCTGCATTTCCCTGATGACTAGGGACGTAGAACATTTTTTAGATGCTTATATGCCATCCGTATTTCTTCTTTTGAGAACTCTCTATTTAGTTCCATAGCACATTTTTTAATTGACTTGATTGATTTCTTATTACTAAATTTTTTGAGTTCTTTGTATATCCTAGATATTAATCCTCTATCAGATGTATAGCCAGACACATTTGTACATGCCAGTGTCATGTCACAGTGTCAAAAGATTGGCCAAATCTTTTAGAGCTTGTCTCCACAAGGGACAATCATATAAAACTCCTTTCATAACATATACATGTCCTATGTTGATACAACTTAACAAATCAAGTACTCATCTCATTATTCAGTTAACAAAATCATAAGATTATAATGGTTCAGTATAAAAAAGACACATAAATCTTGGTAATTTGGTGAAGCATTAAAATATTTTGGAACAGGGCTGGAGAGATTGCTTAGTGGTTAAGGCATTTGTCTGGAAAGCCAAAAGACCTCAGTTCAATTTTCCAAGCCCCACGTAAAATGGATGCATGAGGGGGCACATGCATTTGGAGATGGTTTGCAGGGGATGGAGGCCCTGGCATGCCCATTCTCTCTCTCCCTCTCTCTGCCTCTTTCTCTCAGGTAAATAAATAAAAATAAAGTAAAAAAAATATAAAAATTATTTTGGTACATAATTTGGTATAGTTAATTTTGTCAACTAAACATGAAATTTTTCTTCTAAAGTTAAGTAATTATAAAATATAAGCATACAGTTTTTTGTCATCTAATTTTCATCTAATACTGATACATATTGTATTAGAAGTGTGTGTGTGTACACATAAACATATACAGCTTGTGTTACATCCATTGTACTGTTTGAAAGTTCTGTCCATATACCCTTGCCAATCGCATAGAAAGCTGGACTTTTAAGCTGCATAACATTTGACTCAGCTTTGATTAACCATTTGTTTCCTCCACCATTTCTGCTATTTTTTTTTTTCTCTTGAACAGTTCTAACAACAACAACAAAAATCTTAAAAAAGTATGCCAAGGGAAAATAACACTAAAAATAAAACTGTAAGGTTGAGAGAAGTTCAAAAATCTTTTTAAGGAAAAATAAGCAAATATTTGGAGAACTCTTCTGATAAATATGCCTATAGGCCATGAGGACTAACTTTAAGTGATTCAGAACAGGAGCTGTTGATAGCATATTCTCGAGTACTTTTTTTGATTTCAGAGATTTTAAGGACAAAGAAAGAACATTTGCTTTCTCAGCCAATATACATGGTTGTAGTAGACTATGTATGTCAATTACTACCTCAGGACTGTGAACAAATAACTGGCAAGGCAACTTTGGGAAGGAAAGGCTTTATTGTGATTTACTGTTCCAAAGGATTGAGGTCATAATGGTGGGAAAAGCATGGCAAGAGCAGGAAGCCAGTTTCACATTGCATCTCGGAAAAAGAGAGTACACAGGGCAATGATCTATTTCCTCCAGCATAACTCCACCACCTGACATTGCCACAACCTTGATACCAACACCGCCAGCAGAGGACCAAATGTTCAAACACGTAAGCCTATGGGGGGCATTTTACATTCACACCAACACTAACTATGTCCTTAAATAGCTTATCCATTCTGTCTTTCAGGGATAAAGAAATCACATCTTCACATATTAATTCAGGAGCAACAAGTTGCTAGGTCTAGAAAATTCTACAAATTTAAAGTTTTCTATTAATGTAGTTGTGCTTCTAATTAATTACAACTGGCAGCATTTATTAGCTGATGTCAAAAATTTAAGATTGAAGCCGGGCGTGGTGGCGCACGCCTTTAATCCCAGCACTCGGGAGGCAGAGGTAGGAGGATCTCCGAGAGTTCGAGGCCACCCTGAGACTACATAGTGAATTCCAGGTCAGCCTGAGCCAGAGTGAGATCCTACCTCGAAAAACCAAAAAAAATAAAAAAAATTAAAAAAATTAAGATTGAGAATGTTATTAACCATTACCCAGACCATCTCTGTGGATTCAGAAAAAGCAACAACAAAAACACCTTACCTTTATTGTTTTTTTTCAACAAATACTAATTATCCACATCAGGAAAGCTATAGTAATTAATCCAAAGTCCTATGAAATTTTGATATGAAGAGTTTCCCTGAAGTATGATACAAATAGGAAAAATTACATACAAACTCTACTAGTTCAGAACAAATTCTACTGGTTACAAAGGCCAATTTGAAGGATTAGATTCAGGAATATTTGTCTTACCATCTCAGCTTTTTCTGTGTATGAGCAGTACATCTTTGGGGAAACTAATTAAATCCTGTTTTAGTTTTCCCATAAAAATAATATCTACTATGTTAAGGTGTTGTTGTCATTAATAAAACAATGCTTAAAAAACACTTAGAACAAAGTACACATGTAGGTACTTGTAGAATCAGAGCCTAACACTTGTTCTGCTAAGCAGACCTTCAGAACATATTAAAACAGAAAGCTTTCTCTCATCTGTGAAGTTTTGAAACCTCCCCAACAGGAACATTCTAGTCTCTTACAAAGCGCACAAGTAAACACTAATCAACCAGGGGCCTAGAACTATTATTTATGTGTGTAGCTACTCAAATGAAGAATTACCCCAGCTTCTAAACAATGTTATTATTTGATATAATATGCAATGAATTTGTTCAAGTGCATGATTTTCATTTATCTTTAATTAAGGTTTTAAGTAAGTGGTGAAGTAAAGGAAGGAAACAGCATGAAGAATTTCAATTCCTCTTGAAAATATTTTATGTAACCTGTCATTTGTAGCCCATAAAGTGATGCTATATTCTATGTGGCAATTATATAGAGACCTGTTTTCAAAAGTCTTAAGGACTCTCAGGAAATAATTTAATTGGTACTTTATAAAACTTTTTGTAAATAGCTTTATCCTAAAGGAACATATTCTATAAAAGATGAAGACAAAAGTAATGGTTGAGATGATTTTTCAAAAGGAAGGTTAAATAGAAGATATAATGTGTAGGGAATTTTTTACCTAAATAAAGTTTAAGGCTTAACCAATCAAGACAAGTTAAATCAGATGTTATAAGAACTACTCCAAAATTGAGGTCTTGGCTTCTTTTTTCTTTTCCATATACCTAGCAAAATGTAGTTCAGTTCTGAAGTAAGCATGTTCCATGAGTCATGTTATAAGCACATACAGCAAGGAAAATAGAGTTATTCATCTGCTTAGGAAGACAGCCATATTTAACCAATTTCTCCACTTCTTTCCATTGATGTCATTTTCTTCTGCCAGGAGGAATTCACTGCTGCTTTCATTACAGTAGAACTGTCCTGGCTTGTCAGTTTCCTACAAGGATTCTTACAAGCATGTGTCACCTTTAACTATGGCTATTAAGTCACAGACTACCCAGTAAAGAAAAGGAGCTTCTTAAGAAACTAGATCTGCTGGAACTTTTGCACACTGAAAAACCAAAAACAACCTTGAGCTAATGAGAGTCTGGATACTTCACAGCAGGCTCTACAGAGTCAGTGTAGAGAAATTTTAATGCTTGTATCCCTAAATATTTGCCATTTTCTCTTATTTAACAAAGAGTAATCCTCCAATTTTGTTATTGCTACTTTTGGAGTAATGCATAAGCATGTATGTGTGGAAACTTAACTGTGTCAGGACTGCAGATGTGGTTTTATTTTTTATTTTTCCTTTTTGACTGACATCCAAATAACCCATCTGTCACTTACCCAATGCTAGTAGCCATTTCACTTGATCTAGGTATATCATCCTTGTAATACTCTCAGCAATGACTGCTTCTCATTGAACATATACTACTTACAAAGTGCTTGTAAACTGTCTAGCACCAGTTCTACAAGTTTGATAGTTGGGAAAAATGTAGGGCCATGTTAACATACAAATTTCCCCAGTCATAGGGTTGGTACATGTTTTTTGTTGTTGATATTTTAGATATTTCAAAATATGTATATATATCATATCAGTGCACATTTTTAGAATCATAAATCACAAAAATCACATTTATTTAAAATTTCATGTATTTAGAATTTTCACTATCCTGCATTGCCTCATGAATTTATGTAACAATTTAATTGAAAATTTTATTATCTACTGAGTATCAGGTATAGCTGATTAGAGGCAATTTTTAATAAATAATCTATCTTGAATACAAATATATTTCCATTTAGTAATTTATAATATAATGAGAAAGTCAGACCAGGTCACTGTAAGTGGAAGGTAAATCTGGGCACGCTGGAGCACATGTGTAATCATGGCACTTGACAAGCTGAGGGAGGAGGACCACAAATTTGAGGCAAGCTAGAGCTATGGAGTCCCTGTCTCTTGGAGAACAAAGTAACAAGCTAACACTGAGAATATCATCTGTGACAGCATCACAATTCTGTGTCTTCTGCCTGCTCTCTGGGGAGAATTACTTATTCCATGTTGTTTCAAGTAATGTCTCTTCAAAGGCCAAACTTTCCTCTGTGGGTTTTATTTTGGTTTTTCACAATTCAAACAAGATTATACACAAAAGAAAATGAAGTTGAGGGCTGGAGAGATGGCTTAGCGGTTAAGCGCTTGCCTGTGAAGCCTAAGGACCCCGGTTTGAGGCTCGGTTCCCCAGGTCCCACGTTAGTCAGATGCACAAGGGGGCTCACGCGTCTGGAGTTCGTTTGCAGAGGCTGGAAGTCCTGGCGCGTCCATTCTCTCTCTCTCCCTCTATCTGTCTTTCTCTCTGTGTCTGTCACTATCAAATAAATAAATAAATAATTAAAAAAAGAAAAGAAAATGAAGTTGATTCCTGTGTGAAATATCTTGTTTAAGTTGAAAACTTTGTAATTATAAAATAGAGTTAACAAAGAAAGCATTTGATTTTAACAACTATTAACACTCTAAACTCTAAATCTTTAGGGTTTACTTTTCTTTTTCTGATTCTGTCTTTGAGGGCATATTGGCCTTACTTTTGGCTGCCAGGAAGTCCCTGCAAAGGAGGATTTCTCAAGAGCTGAATTTTGTGGGGTGCTGCCGACTGCAGCAGCAGCTTGGCTGGGTTCCTCCAACTTACTCTCCACAGATTCTCTTTCTTTCTGTCCTTTCAGAGCCCTCCAGGGTCTGCTGTTTCCATGTAGTCTCTTCTGGGCATGCTGTCCAAAGCATATTGCTTCAGACTGAAAACCAGAGTCACCTTATCATTGGGTGTACTCTTGTCATTATTGCTTAAGGGTACACTTTCAAGGACTTATACCAAAGTAAATCTGTCTTTGAAGAAAGAGTAGTCTTCCATACTTTTCTCAGTTTTCCTATCCTGGTGAACCCTACTGCGCTGCTTGGCCAAAGTCACCCCTATTTGCTTAAAGAGGTTAAAATTAAGCCCAAATCATCTCCTTTCCATATTGCTCCATTATTATCTTATTAAGGCCTCATTGGCCTCTCAGGATAGTTCTCAGATGAGCTGAGAGCAACCACAGCTTTTCATCTCTCAAGTAGAGGGTTTGAATTGCTGTGGAGGGTTGGACCTATAATACCCAGTAGCATCTTCCTTATATAAGTGAATCTAATATTATCTTCCTTATATAATTCCTGTAGTTTCTTAGTATCACAGATTCCATGATAAGGTATAATTTTCACATTCACTCAGCAAATTTTCATTGACTTATACAGTGTGTAATAGGCATTGTCCTGAATGCTGACTATGAGACAAGGCATTATAGCTTCACTAGCATGTAAAAACTTTGATTACAACCTTCATATATTTGAAAGCTGTTTATGAGTGAGTTCTTTCCAGTCCTCTTTATCAAGGAAATAATAGTTCAATGTGAAAAATCTAGAGATTGGGGACTCTAGTACTTATTCTCCTTAAGATAAAGAGCTAAGTAACTTCTAGAACCTCTCTCCCCTTCTCACTCTAAGTACATAGACTATATTTATCATTAATTCCTTTTATAAGGATTTGTGCACTTGAAAGAACTCAGTTGTTTCTTTACTGAAAATCTGGGTAACTCATCTCTTTCCTTTAACTCTTTTCTTATGGCCTATTCACAAAAATTAGCCCCAGAGTAATCTGTATAAAACTTTCATACCCTATCTTCTAGGAAACTGATATTTTAGTTTATATTAGTTAGGTGATTTGGCTAAAAAAATTAACCACATTGGGCTGGAGAGATTGCTTAGTGGTCATGCACTTGCCTGTGAAGCCTAAGGACCCCAGTTTGAGGCTCGATTCCCCTGGACCCATGTTAGCCAGATGCACAAGGGGGTGCACGAGTCTGGAGTTCCTTTGCAGTGGCTGGAGGCCCTGGTCGCCCATTCTCTCTCTATCTGCCTCTTTCTCTGTCATTCTCAACTAAATAAATGAAAACAATAAAAAAAATTTAAAAATGTAACCACATTAAAGCACCACACACACCCATACATACACACACACAGCTAACTTTTATCTTTGTTTAACACATTGCTGAAAAAAAGTTGATCTTCCAATTCCACTTTCAAAATTCCTTACATAATGGTTCTTAAATGGAACTAAGGAAACTGTATTTTAATTTTTGCATTTAAAAAACATAATCTAGAGTACCAGCCTTTGGTAAACATGACTTTAAGTAATATACTTTTCACTATACTTTCCTTAGTTACAAATGTAGGATGCCTCACAGGGCATCAATATTTATATCTACTTATTAAAATGTTACATATTTTAAGATAGTTTACTTTGAACAGAATGTCCTTTATTTCTATCTTGTGTACAAACTAGGCATTAGTACTATTGAACTTAATTAAATGTGTGTGTGTATGTGTCTATGTGTTGTATATAATATGTTATAATGTGGGGAAACATGTTCAGTCACTGCCTTCTACCTTGTTTGAGGCAATGTTACTCAATGTCTGTCTTACTCATTGTTATTGTTCACTTCTGGGTTCGACATGTTAAGCCGATCTGTGAGCTTCCAGGAGATGCCTCCTATCCCTTCTTCCCTTCTTCCTGTAGGCACACTGGTGTTATAGAGTCCCTAAACAGCTTTCAGCTTTTGGTTGAGTACAGGGATCATCTCTCCACCCTCTAAAATCATCTCTCCAACTTCTAAAATTTTACTTAATCATCATCTCTAGTCTTATAGGGATAACCTTAGCTTAAGATATATTGTCTTGTTTCCAATTCAAGGACCAATAGGACCTCTTGATTTTAAGTGATATAAGACCCTAAATTCATATGCTTTAGTAGAAGTATTAGCCACCTTCCTACCTTTCTAGCAAAATAATTGAGCTAATCAATTTAAAAGGAGGAAAGATTTGTGTTTTACTCAAGTTTTAGAGAGTTGAGTCCATTATTTGGCCCTGTTGTTTCTGGACCTGTATTGAGATAGGATATGGTTGGAGCTTGTGGTACAGCAGCGCTACATCACAGTGACATCCAGGATGCAATGCAGAGAGGACATCACTGGAATCCCAATACCCTCTTCAGGGGCAAGTCCCAGGGACCTAACTTCCTTCCCCTAGACCTTGTCTCTAAAGGTTTCACCCCTTCTAATAGTGCCACAGACAAGTGGCCAAGCCATTATCACATGTCTTTAAGAAACATTTCAAATTCTTACCTTAACAATAGATTAATGTTGAGCATCCTTCACTTTGTCCTCTTGATATGGGAGCATCCCACTCTCTCCCTACCATGTATGACAACTGAAAGTGTCTCTAGACACTGAAAAGTGGCCCTAATAAAGGTGGGTTTCCATAATTAAGACCATCTAGTCTAGAGATTGGAAATTGTAGTGGTGGAGAACATGGATATTTTTCTTAAAAAAAGTGTTGAATAATTACTGTAATACTTGACCATTTTAACCCTGAGCAGGCTTAAATGTACCAATCAACTAGTAACTATAATAAAGATGGGAAGTCTTAAGCAACAGATATCTATATCTTATAATTTTGAAGACTGGTAGTCCAAGATTCATTCCTATGAGGTGGGTATTGTGGGGAAGGAGGGAGAACTGTCTTCCTATTGAGTTAGTGTTCTACGCTAATGACCTTAATTACTTCTCATAATTCGTACCTCCAGGTAGTCACATTGAGGGTTCAGGAATAAACAACTAAAGTTTGGGTAACACAGATCTATAATAGTACTGTATAAGCTTCTTTAAATAAACACTTAATATTGACTAACTATACAGAAATGCTGTGGTAAAGTTATCCTTTAAAGCTGTTCCTCTTTTGTTATTTCTTATGATTTCAGTCCTAATGAATATGTCACTGTTATTTGAGATTATTTTGACATTATTAGGAATACTTTTTTGTGTATTAGTTGCTTCCATTAGTGATTAACCTTCACACATTGTTATTATAAAGTTTGTGGTAAGTTCTTAAACAATTATCTCAATATGTCTGGATTTTAAGTCTAGCCGGACTGTTTCAAGGACATTAATTTTGCAAATATTTTTAATGTATTTTTTTTAATTTAAGGTAGATTTACATATAAATAATTATCATATTTTTAAGAGATTCCATAGAAAATATATTATAAGTAAAATATCTGCATAATCCTACCTTAGCCATTTTCATAATACATCTGAAATACAGAGACAACTACACTATTTCACTAAATTGTTATCTATTATTCAAGACCTTCATATTTGATATTATAACAGATAATAGACTTACTTGGTCTAGGACATTCTCCTAGAAAACCAAAATAATTTGATTAATGATATTTCTCTACATTTTCAGTCCTTTAAACAGAGATTCAGTTTCAAGATGTTATTTAATCAACTCATCATTAAAATCAAATCTCCTTGGCTAAAATGATCAAAGCTTTATTGATATTACTAGCAAATAATTAATCTTAGTTTTACTCTGTACCATCATCAATAAATAGGAAAATCAGGGTAGGTCTTTTTGCAAGAATTACCCCATTTATCAAGTAGACATTTTGGACACTTCACAACAAAAAGAGGTTCCATCACTTATGTAGAAAGTGGGAAATTCAAATAAAATCCTCTGTGCCATGTGGGGATGTTTGATTAATGAGATCTTACTTGGTTCATTAATTTTTCTGAATCTGTCATATGTCCTGACACATAGGAATTTGGAAATCCTTTATTTTCTCAATGCTAAATGGATATATTAACATAATGTACATTTGGGATTTTTTAAGAAAAAAATTTCATAAGCTTCTTATAGTACTTTAAATTTCTATGTCAAATAAATTTACTGTGTTTTATAAATAACTTTCTATATTTCTAAACTTGTGTTAATAAAACCTAGCAGGCACATAAAATAAAGCATTAACATAATTAATTAGGGCCATCACATCAAATATATTTTTCTTGTCATAAGTTCGGAATATGAAAAGACAGAAAACTGTAGCTCTAGATTGTAATACCAGAACAATCATTTTATTAACCTTCTGCATCTAAAGACAGGCTCTTGTTCACTGTCTGTGAGGCAATATAAAGAGAAGGTAAATCACCATTTCAAACCTCTATGGCAGCTATGATTACCTAAAACAAGTTTGAAAAGTACATAAATAGTATAAATGTTTTGTATGACTGCTTAATGATTGGATCAAACAGTACCTGCTTTTAAAAACATAAGAAATTTCTGACCTCTTGACCATATTTTAATTTAATGGTCTTATTACTTATGGTAAATATTATAGAAACTGTACTGTGTGCAGAAGTGGAGAATAGTTGGCACTTAATACCATCTTTGGAAAAATAGAGAAAAGCCAACTCAAGGCAGAGTCAAAATATCCAATCAACACAGGCCAAAGTTGTAAACCATTGAATGAGACTTGGGAGTATTTAAAATTAAGAAAGTTTATAAATTTCAGTAGCTTCATAATCAAAATGAGGGAAAGGCTAACCTCACCTTTAGTTAGTTCACAGGGACTGTCAACTACTTGAGCCCAGGCATGCACATAAATAAGATTCAGAACCTTTTTTGCTTAATGACCCCTGCTTTAAGGCATTCATAGACCCCAGGAGGCATTGGACAGGACAGAGCTGCAGTCCTAGAAGAGATTCATTATTGTCCTTAGAATAACTGAACCACAGCTTGTATGACCATTTTCTGGTTTTATCCTGCCTCCTTTCTCAACCTCATTGCAATAATCTTCCTCCTGCCTCTCCAAATTGTAATGTTTACTTTAAACAAAGAACAGAGAAACTTCAATAAGATCTGATAACTGGTATTTTGAGCCATATGTTTACCCTGGTTAACCCTGCCATGTTTATAGAAAAATGGACAGAGCTAATAATGGTCATGGTGTGGCTATAATCAGTATAGCTTAATTTGCTAGAAAAGGTGGTGTATTAGTGATTTTTCTCTTTGCTGGGGCAAAATACCTGACATGAAGTAATGTAAGGAGGGAGGGTTAATTTCAGCTTAGTTCAAGTCCATCATGGCAGGGAAGGCACAATGGCAGGCGCATGAGGCCGTTAGCCACATTGCAGCAAGGAAGCCGACAGCCATGGATATTTGGGTTCATCTCACTTTCTTCTATGAAGTCCCACCTCTGGGGACCCACTTCCTCAGCATTGCTCCACCTTCTAAAGGTTCCACAACCTTCACAAACATCTCCAGAAATTGTGAAACACATGTTTAAACATGGGGGACATTTGACACTAAAACCTCAGCATCATTTAAAAAAGAAACAGAAATAAAATACATAATGATCAAAAATGAAAAGATAGGGCTGGAACATTGCTTGGTTGTTAAGGCACTTGCCTGCCTCAAAGCCAAAGGACCTAGGTTTGATTCCCCAGGATCAATGTAAGCCAAATGCACAGGGTGGTGCATGTGTCTTAGTGGCAGGAGGCCCTGGTGTGCCCATCTTCTCTCTCATAAATAAACAAAAAGAAAAATAAATATTAAACAGATATAACAGGCATGAAAGCTTATACCTTTAAAGCCAGTACTCAGAGTCAGAGGTATGAGGATCACTGTGAGTTCAAGACCACCTTGAGACTACATAATGACTTCCAGTTTAGCCTGGGCTAGAGCAAGACCCTACCTCCAAAAACCAATAATAATAATAAGCTATTGATAATTATAATATTAATATAAATAATAAGATTTTATTCCTTAAAAAAAATTCCCCAAAACTCTCTGTCATGGGTAACCATTTATCTACATATGAGAATCACCTGAGTTCCCTTCTCAAGAAGAAATGATTTACCTTTTCTAACCAGTATTAAAAAATATGGGTGACTGAATAAGGTGGAAATAGCCCTGTGCATGTGTGTAACAAGACCAAACATTGTTTTGTGATACTTTTTCAGGTGTACTGCGTACACATTGCATATATTGGTTGCTAAATGAAATCTGTTTGTTACCCATGGGTATGGAATGGAAAGTTGGATATCCTAATTACCTAGAATTGGCAGAGGTTTAAAATGAAGTTGTTGTCTTCCCATGTAATATGGCATATAAAACAAAGCATTAATTATTGATAGAAAGGGAATGAAGAGAAACTCTGGAGAAAAAGACCTCCCAGACATGTCACTATGGACTTCAGCAAGGGGGATGAGCTCATTTTTATAACAACAGCTAACATACTGGTAGGAAGGCAGATTGAAATGTACCATCTCTGTCAAAAGAGTATGGGCTAGCCAGCCAAGACTCAACAACATATTTTATGTCTTCTTATTCCTTTCTATTAAGTACTCATCTCACAAAGTGACAGTGATAAAACCTGACAGCGTTTTCAGAGCATCTCCTGTTTAAAGAATATACAATGTCCTGAGGAAATTCATGTCATGTTAGTAGAAGCCAAAGGAAAAACATGGAAAAACTGACTACAGAATGTCTATCAGGATGCAACATTTGTGTCTGGGGGAAGGAGAAAGCACAGAGAATTTTAGAGGGTGAATGAGGATTCTGTAAAAACTAATCATTTATCATCAGCATCTTTTTGTGTGTATTCATGTGAGGTGTGTACATGTATGTATGTGTCTGTGCACTTGCAAGTGTGCACAAGTGTGTGAATGCCAATGTCAGGAGACTTACTTGTTTGCTCTCCACCTTACTCTTTTCTTTTTAAATAAGAGGTAAATATTTTATTTCATTTTCAAATTTTTATTAACAACTTCCATGATTATAAAAAAAATCCCATGATAATGCCCTCCTTTCCCCCACTTTCCCCTTTGAAACACCATTCTCCATCATATCCCGCCCCATCTCAATCAGACTCTCTTTTATTTTGGTGTTATGAGCTTTTCCTCCTCTTATGATAGTCTTGTGTATCTCTACCTTACCCTTTAAGGAAGAGTTTCCTTTTCACTAAAACTAGAGCTCACCAATGCAGCTAGACTAGCAAGCAAGTGAGGACCAGGGTTTCCCCATTGCTTCCTTCCCAGCACTGGGGTTATAGACATGTACCACTGTACCCAGGGTTTACTTAGATTCTATAGATCCTAACACAGGTTCTCATGCTTGCATGCCAAGCACTTTACCCAATAGATCCTTTCCCCAACCCAATCTTCAGGATTTCTAGTGGTGAGAATTTCCTACATAATATATTATCTGATTGACAAACAAATGGGCAAAGCAAGACAGCCTCTTGCTCAATTTTTGATGTTGTTTTTGTTTCTTTAAATATGAAATAATTTCACCTCACTTTGGAAATTGGAAAATGTTCAAAGTCATATAAATTTATTTGCTTTATTTTCTTTACTTCTTTTGTTTTCTTATTTATTTGAAATATTGAGAGAAATAAAGTATAAATGCAGAGAAGCTAGATCCTTTGTTTCCCAATTAGAGATCACTTGCTTTTTATCATCTCCATAAAGAAACATTATTTTTCATGTGAAATTGTGTCATTATAGCATATTTTCTACCACAAATATTTACTAACTTTACTTTTCAGAATTAATGATTAAGTAGTAAATGAATAAAAGTATGCATTCCAGTCACTCATTTCAGTGCTTCTTAGGTATATACTCTTGTAAGGAAGATAAATGTTAAATAATTTAGAGTATGTGCAGTTTCAAACAGCAAAGGTTGTTGAATCTAGGTTTTCTACAGCCATGTATTTGAACATTAGTTAGTCCTATTCTATACAAGGCAAGGATAGCTTGTGAACTTTATGTCTCCTAGCTCTAAGAAAATATTCTATTTAAAAATAAAAGTAATTTGCAATGAAATAAAGAAGGCATAAAGTATAAAATTATCTTTAATTTTTCTTAAATGTCTTAATTTAAAAATATTTTTATTCATTTGATAGAGAAAGAGAGAGTGAGCAAGAATGGGCATGCCAGGGCCTCTTGCCACTGTAAGTGAACTCCAGACACATGTACCCACTTTCCTGCATATGTACCTGTACTTTTTAGGAAACAGTAACAGCAACTTATACTAATTTTTAAAAATCACATTCATCACATGATAGTTTGAGAGCCAAAAGCCAAATGTCTTAGCTCCTGAGGATCCCACATGCCAATGTTTATTTTTGAATTATTATCATAGATGCTAATCTTCAATAATAAAAGAAAAAATATATAATACAATCTCCCTCTGTAATTTTTCCAGGAAAAAAATGAAATACTTGTTAAGTCAATTATTTTGACATTGTAAAATTCACACAATTAAAAAAATATTTATTTATTTGACAGAGAAAGAGAGAGAGAATGAATGGGCATGCCAGGGCCTCCAGCCACTGCAAATGAACTCTAGACATGTGTGCCCCCTTGCACATTGGCTAATATGGGTCCTGGGGAATTGAACCAGGGTCCTTTAGCTTTGCAGGCAAATGCCTTTACTGCTAAGCTATCCCTCCAGCCCCTCATGCAATTTTTTATTTAGGATTTCTTCTAAATTGGAAAGTAAAATTCAGTTAATAAATATTTGTATAAGCACACAAACTAGCTTCTTGTTTGTTTTCTTTGTGTGTGTGTGTGTGTGTGTGTGTGTGTGTACATGTCCACTTGAAGGGATGCACGTGTGAGGATGTGTATGTACCAATGTGTGAGTGTGGAGGGAAGACATGGACTTTAGATGTATTTCTCAGTAGCTCCCCACTTTATTTTTTGAGACAGGGTGTCTGAACAAACCTGAAGCACAACAAATCGGCTCAACTAGCCAGTCATCAAGCCCTAGGGTTCCTCTTGTTTATCCCTCCTCATTTCTGGAATAATAGGTACACACTACACTAGACTTTTTATATCAGTGCTGGAAATTCAGAGTCAGGTCCTCATGTATGTGGAGGTCAGAGGCCAACTTTGATTTCAGTCCTTACATTGCACCATTTTTGAGGCAGGGTTTCTTTGTTGTCCTTTGATGTATGCACCAAACTTCCAGGATTCTCCTGTCCCCATTTCTAATCTCACTGAAGGAGGCCAAGTTTACAGATGCTTGCTATTATGCTTGATTTTATGTGAGTTTGGGGCCTCTAAATTGAGATAATCACACTTCCATATCAGGGACTTTTACCCTGTAAGTTGTCTCCCCAGCATAAGAGAAAACTTTTTAAATATATTTTTTTATTTGACAGAGAAAGAGGAGGAGGAAGAGAGAGAAAAGAGAGAGAGGCAGAGAGAGAGAGGGGGGGGGGGAGGGAGGGGGGAGAATAGGCATGACAGGGCCTCCACCAAATGTAGACGAACTTCAGATGCATGCGCCCCCCCCTTGTGCATCTGGCTAATGTGGGTCCTGGGAAATCAAACCTGGGTCTTATGGCTTTGCAGGCAAGTGCCTTAACTTCTAAGCCATCCCTCCATCCTGAGAAAACTTATTTTATAATTTTTTAAAATTTATTTGAGAGAAAGAGAAAGAGGGAGCAGGGGGAGAGCGAAAAAGGAGGGAGAGAGAGAATGAGTGCAACAGGGCCTCTAACCACTGCAAATGAACTCAGACACCTGCCCCTCCTTGTGCATCTGTCTTACATGGGTACTGAGAAATTGAACCTGGGTCATTAGACATCACAGGTAAGCACCTTAACTACTAAGTCAGCTCTCCAGCCCCAAAGAAAAATTTTGATATGACTACAAATACTACATTCCTTTTCTTAAAATGTAATTTCAGTGAAATATGAATATATGAATAAAAAGACCTGTGCCTATGTGTGATGTATATATTTCCACAAACATATTGAATTCCTACTATACTGACTATACATAATCTTTTTTTATATGTGGGTGTATTTGTTTAGAGTACGTGTATGGTGTGATGTGGAATGGTGTGGTATGTGTGATATGTGGCATATCCCCATATGTTTATGCTGATGGGTGAACCCCATGCATGTGTGCAGAGATCAGACGAAAATGTAGGGGGTTTTCATCTCATTGCTTATGGGGTCTCTTCCTGAAGTGGAAAGTACTGTCAGTGAGCTCCAGAGATTTTCCAGACTCTACCCTCCTTTCCCCCCTGTAGATTAGGAGTGCAGATATGCAGAGCCATGCCCACATTTAATGTGGGTTCTGAAGAGTCATAATTGGCTGAAGTCTCTGGTCAGAAAGGACCTCATGATCAAGTGTCAAGAGTTTTTAACTACTGAGCCATCTCCTCAGTCCTGGCCAGACCTTATTTTTTAAAACTTTTCCATTGTTGCAGTCCGGTTTTCGTTGCTGGTAGAAATCACCCAACCAAGAGCAGCTTCTGGGAAAAAGAGGTTTATTTTGGTTTACAGGCTGGAGGGGAAATTCCACAGTGGCAGGGGAAAACAATGGCATGAGCAGAGGGGGAATATCACGTCCTGGCCAACATAAGGTGGGCCACAGCAACAAGAGGGTGTGCCAAACACTGGCAAAGGGAAACTGACTATAACACCCATAAGCCTGCCCCCGACAATACACTCCCTCCAGAAGGCGTTAATTCCCAAATCTCCATCGGCTGGGAACCTAGCATTCAGAACACCTAAGTTTATGGGGGACACCTGAATCAAACCACCGCATCTATCTTGGAATAATTTTAAGTAGACAAAAAGTGGGCTGGAGAGATTTCTCAGTGGTTAAAGGTGTTTTCATGCAAAGCCTGATAGTGTGGGTTCAATTTCCCAGTTCCCATGTAAAATCACATGCACGTAGTGATGTATGCATAGGGACTTTGCAGTGGCAGGAGGTTCTGGCAAACCCATATTCTGTCTTTCTCAAATAAATAAATAAAATATGTTTTTAAAGTAAAATTACTCCTGATTTTTTTCTTTATTTATTTGCAGGACAGAGAGAAAACAAGGCACACATACACACACACACACACACACACACACACAGAGAGAGAGAGAGAGAGAGAGAGAGAGAGAGAATATGAATGGGTCTGCCAGGGCCTTTAACTATTGCCAACAAACTCCAGATGCATGTACCACCTTGTGTATTTGGCTTTACATGGGTACTGGGAAATCAAACCTGAGTCCTTTGGCTTTGCTGGCATGCACCTTAACCAATAAACCATCTCTGTAACCCATGACTCCTGATTTTTTAAAATATTTTTTCTGTACATTTTTATTTATTTATTTGAGAGAAACAGACACAGAGAGAAAGAGGCAGGTAAAGAGAGAGAGAATGGGCATGCCAGGGCCTCCAGCCACTGCAAACGAACTCCAGATGTGTGTGCCCCCTTATGCATCTGGCTAACATGGGTCCTGGGGAACTGAGCCTTGAACCGGGGTCCTTAGGCTTCACAGGCAAGCGCTTAACCACTAAGCCATCTCCAGCCCTGACTCCTGATTTTTAATGGCTGAAAAAGGGCTTAGAAAGAATCAGATCTAAACTTCAGTACTTAATAACCTCAGCATAAATAGATCTTACATGCATTTTCAATATATTTAGGCAACAGAATCATTCAAAATTGTATAACACATCTCTCTGTGAACCACTATCCTTTTCAAAGAAATATTGTGTATTGTTCATTTATTAATTGTGCATTGTTTATTGCAGCATTCAAATATTTCAGCATATTCTTTTTGTTTTTTCAAGGCAGTGTCTCACTCTAGCTTATATTTATTTGTAACTCATAGTGATTCTTATTCCTCAGCCTCCCAAGTGCTGTGTACTTATGATATAGCAGAAAATGAAACTTCTAGTTTCAATGATATGTCTAAGCCACATATGAAATAATCAGGGCTGTAATTAGAAAAATGATTGTAATCTGGGTGCAGGCATACATGCCTCTAGGCACAAACAGAATTGCTGGGGCTTTCTCTGCAGCCAGTCTAAACAGAAGAACAACAGTTCTGGGTTTGGTGAGAGACTTTAGCTCAGAGAAACAATGTGGAAGAGTGATAGAAAAGACACCTGGCCACCACACCCTTGTGCATGTGGTGCGTGCATTTGCAATTACATGTGCATACCACACACCATACCACACATACTACACCAAGATAAACAAAAAGAAAAAAAGGAAAGCTCATAAGGAAAATGGTAATTTATGTTTTAATTGTCTGCCTCTCCAACATATCTTTTATTTTAATGCTAAATAGTTCTAACATTGTAGATTTTTTTCCACAAATGTATTATAACTATTTTATAACTGATTTTTTCTTTTGAGAGATCAGAAAACAATGCAAAATAATCTAACATAGAAATAGATTAATCCCTTTATAAAGATTAAAAATATAACTTGGATGAAGTTTATTTAATCTTAATATAGCAATACTTTCTGTTGAAGCAGTAATTTAAACAACTGTCATAATATTATCATTATCTCAATACAGAATTTAGCAAATATTAAAAACATTTATACAAAATAAATATTTAAAGTATTTTCTAAAACAACATGGATATAGGGCTTAGCAAAGGAAATTGATATGGTTAATGAGTTTGCTTCTCTTATTCATTGTTTGGGGAGAACCAAAAGAAAAAAAAAAATACAGGAAGAACAACTCCTATGCCTAAAACTGTAGACTGACCAAAATGATTTGCAGAAAGGGAAAATCAGTACTTCAGAAATTCAAGTGCTAAAATAAGGTGGATTTTTACCCAGATAAAGGGATTGTGACAAGGTATCACAAGATAAAATAATGAACAAAAGGTTCTTATTCTTTGTAGTTTGCATCCTCTTAATTCTCATTTTGATTCATGCTTTTATGTGATATTGCATGTAACCATAACCCTATATACTTGATCTCATTTGTAAAGTCCCCTGACACATTGAGGTTTAATAAATTAGATTAACAATGGGGAGTATTGAGTGTAGAAGACGCAGACAACAGGGAAGTGGTTTTTGGGAGAGCAGATAGTGCGCAGGAAGCTTCTTCAAGACCAGTATTCAGGTACACCAGGAAGCAGTAAGGAAAGATAGGAGTTGCAGACTTTCAACCATGGTCTCAGCATAATGTCGGGTAAGCTCTGAGGCTTGTAAAATTCTTTTGAGTTGGACTTACTTGGACTTTTGCTTTTATATGGACCAAAGAATAGGATGTAAGCCATACAGAGAAGGAGCTTGACCATGGTCACTCCTTTTTCTTTTATTCAGCTGAAAAATTATTTGAAAGTTTTGACAGCTGAATTTTGTTGGCAAGATTCTCACAGTCTGTAAGGATAAATATGCCTTCATTACTGAAAGTCAAGGCCTATCACCTGTCACAATGGCCTGTCTTCAGATGGATGCAAAGGAGGAAGGACTGAGCCCAGAGGCCATGTTTGCTGAAGAATGGAGCTTAAACTGGTCAAGGAGACTCCAAGTGAGATAAGTGAATTTTGGGGCACTCAGTGTCAGTATCTATCAGCTCTAAAATTTTTGACAAAATAAATTCTACTTCTGTATGCTCCAGAATTCCATTCTTTATGTTAGTAAATATAACATTAAGAAAAGACATTTCTGATACTTGTTTGTGGTAAAAAGCATTATTATAAACTGGTTAAAATATTTTGAGGAAAAATATCTATATGTGCCCAAATGATGGGCAAAGCCCTGTAAAGAAGCCAAAACATGGAGTCATTTATCCAAGGGTGTGACAGCTACTTCTAGGCAAAGGACCTGAGAGACAAGACATTAACCCTTGAGGTCGCTTATGTAGAATAGGCTACTTTCTTGCTATTGAAGACCCTGAGAAAAGAACTAACGAATAGAATTACCCTTGAGTCGGTTAGCTGTCTCTAGCAGCAGAGCCTGAGCGGGGTGGAAAACCTGAGTCAGGATCTCTAACTATTCCTTATCAATGTTGGTCATCAGTACTGTTCAGGCCAAAGGTCCACCAAGGCAGAGGAAATTAGTCACATTGCTTGAAGCAACATCCTCTTAAGTCTGGATATTACTTGCTTATAAGACTAATTCCAATGCAAGTTATCAGTCAGGAATTTAGCAGATGAAACATCTCACACCAATATTCTCAGAAATGTTGTTTCTAAGGTCCATAACAACTATTCCTCCAGGTTTTATCCCCCATAGTTCATTCCCGCAGTTGTTTTTATAGTTCATTCCCACAGTTTCTCCTTTTAGGTTTATTGATGAAGAAGCAAACCAATGGGGGTCATCTCAGGTTGAGGCAGTCTGGTGAAGTTTGAGAGCTCCAAGTGGGCAGCATGGGTCAGCATCACTTCTGAGTGAATGTGGGTAGAATGTAGGTTTGTAAATCATGCTGTTTCCTGTGGTAGCTTATCTCAGGTGGTAGAGATACCACCAGGCAGTTGTGGTTCAGGGGACAATCCATTTTCAGTTCTGGTCTTTGACAGCCTACTTGTAGTATGGCTTTACCAGTCTTGCTGGGGACTAAAGAGAACCTGTGAAAGAAATAATGGAATCCAGGTTTCTGCTACAGAATATGAGAGCATGTGACCTAGCCATTGGTTGGGTCCCTGAGGGAGCTCATATAAAACCATGGGTTTAAGTAAGACTTGTTTTCTATGGTGTTTTTGTATAGTTGTTATGAGGAGAATTGAGAAGAGCAACTCAAAAAAAAAAAAAAAATTAAACTATAAGTTGTTTTACCAAGTTGTTTTTGAGCAGTTAGTCCCTTATTCTCTCTCTCTCTCTCTCTCTCTTTTTGTCTATGCAATTGATTTTTAAGTGTTAAATAGGCTGATTGTATAATGGCTTGTCTTTGGGGATTATAGGGAATGCCATGAGAGCTATGAATTTACCAAAGTTGACAAAAGATTAAAGATTAAAGCTGAACCATTGTCTCTTTTAATTTGTTTCAGAATTACCATAGCTCATTCCCAAGAGTGGACTAGTTGTTTCTAAGAGCAGAATCTGAGGGATAGAAAACTAACCATTGGGATCTGTCCCACAGTGGGATGGATATTTGCCTGTTATGGCAGAGCCTGAATGAAAGAACACAACTATTTTATGTAGTACTGAAAAGTGGGCTAACTGCCTCTAGCAACAGAGCCTGAGGGAAAAGAGGCTGACCCTTGGAAACCAATTAAACCAGGTATATCTGCCATCGCTGCTGCTCTGATGTTCTGTGGTTGTAGCTTCCCCAGACAATAGTCATTGGCATTTTTATTGAAAAGCCAAAAAATAGGAATATGTGAAGAATTAGTTTTACATGGGCAAAGAACAAGGAATTCATGAGTTGAAAGTCAATCAGTGTTTGACTTTGAATAATCCTATATATTTGTTAAATGAACAGATTTCACGGTATGACCTGTTGGACTTTCCTGATGCAGAACCCATATGCACTTCATTTGCAAATGTAATCAGATTATGCCAAACTGTTGTCTTTCAACAGGTCTGTGGTAGCTCTGTGGTCAGTTTGTTACTGACCATATCATCTTTAATACTATGGTCAGCACTTCTAATGTAGGAATATTTGTCCTGGGCCAAGAGTCTAACCAGACCACTGAGAAAATTGGGCAAAGAGTATAGCTTAAATCAGTCTGGATCTCTAAACAGTCCCTGTCATTTGTGCTGTTCTGGCCAAAGGTACACTAAAGCAGACAAAACTAGTCACATTGCTTTAAGCAATGTGCTTTCAGCAGGTTAACTTCAGATAACTTCTAATTCAAGAATTTAGGGAGATGAAGCATCTCACAATAGTATTTTCAGAAATGTTATTTGTAAAGTTTATGAGACAAATTTTTCTGGTTCTTTCCCATAGTGTTCATTACCATAATCCATTCTTGTAGTTTTTCATTTTCACATGTATAATTGGTTAAGAACCTTTAGAAGTAAACCTTTAGAAGGTTTTCTAATCTCAAAAATGGAGAAAATGGGGCTGAAGTGATGGCTTAGCTGATAAGGTACCTGTCCGTGAAGCCTAGTGACTAAGGTTCGATTTTCCAGTACTTTCATAAGCCACATGCACAAGATGGCACATATGTCTGGAGTGATTTTTTTTTTTTTTCAGTGGTTGGAGGCTCTGACATGCCCATTTTCTCACTCCACTTCTCATAAGTAAATAAATAAATACATTAAAATATTAAAAAAATGGAGAAAATATTACCTGCTCACAGGGTTGGTATAAAGAATAACCAAACTAATATTTGGTGGAAAGCCCTTAGAATAATGGCAAGAGATTTTGTGTAAGCAGTCAGTATCATGAAGTCTTGATCTGTGCATGGCAAGTATATCAGTCACTTTTTCATTACTAGGAAAAAAGACTCAACTAGAAGCAGCTTACAAGTGTAGTAGGTAAAGATCACAATGGCAGGGAAAGTATGACAAGAGAAGAAAGTTGATGTCATATCATGACTCATCATGGAGGAGACAGAGTGAGAGAGAAAGAGAGAGAGAGGGCAGCAAGTGGTCCAGACTGAAAAAGGCACAAGACCTACCTTCAGTGGCATCCTGTCTTTAGCCAGGCTCCACCCCTAAAGATTCCACATATTCCACAACTTCCAGAGCAGTGTTGCAAGTTGAGAATTAAGTATTCAGAGTCATGAATTTATGGAGGACATTTTATATTCAAACCACAAGTGCAAAGCACTCATCATATACTTTCATTGTTCTCAGGCTAAGAGGAGCTGACCCCACAGAGTGTAAGTGAAGCCTGAACTCACATTGTACAGTGTGTCTGTCTCTCTGTCTCTGTCTCTCTCTGTGTGTATAATTATTTATATAACAACATTAGGGCATACAGGAGTTTGTGAATCCTGTTTTGAAAGACACATGTCATAGATTCAATATAGCTTAATTTGACTTTGATTTTAAAATTTTACATACTGAAAAATAATTGTAATAATGTATAAAACTGGTAGTCTTTCACAATTTTGTTGTATGTATTAGTCTGCTTTATGAGACTATAATGAAAGGCCAGCAGTAGATTAACTTCTTAAAGAAATGTTTATTTAGGGTTGGACAGGTGGCTTAGCAGTCAAGGATACTTCCTGTGCCAGTACAAGGGCCCAAGGGGGCAGGAGAAGGTTCAAGGTCACATCTCCAGATTCCATGTAAACAGTTGGGCATGGCCACACATGTGTGTAACCTCAGTCAAGCAGGGGAGCAGAGCTGAGAATTGATGGAGCCCTACAAGCTCTGGAAAAAAACAAACAAACAAACAAACACCCCAGCTCAAAACAAGACCAGGCAGAAGAGCAATGGAGCAGGGTACCCAACATTCCACTATGGTACTATAAGGGTACACACAAGTGCACACACCATACACAACATATATGCCACATATATACATATACACCATACATCACACAGACACCACATACACTACACACACAAACAACCACAAAAGAAAATTGTACTTACCTCAGAATTTTAGAGGTTCCAAGTCAAACCACATGCTGGACTGCCAAGTTCGTAAATTGGTAATTCTGGTAAGTACTTCCCCTTTCTCCCACTAGCTGTGTCACCTTTTGACATATATGGAATGGTGGGAATACATATGACAGGGAGATGTTACATTGCCAGTGTAGAAGCAAGTTAGTGACTGAGCTCATAATCCCTCCAGGGGCATGATGTTAGTTGACCTAAGGACCACCTACTAGGTCCCCCAAGTCCTAAAGGTGTGACCAACTATGAATACAACCTCCCTAGTATCCAAGGTCCCAATACATAAACTTTAAGGAACAACATACTTCCAAATAACAGTGTTCTTGTTTCTATTACTTTTATTTTTAATGTTCAATACTGTAGCTTTAATGTATAATGAAAAAAGTTAGAGATATGGAACATTTTATCTATAATAGCCATTTCTATTATGCTTTTGCCTATTAAATTCCTGAGCTTTTTGTTTTTATTCATCAAAACTTTTAATTAAAAGCCAACTTATAATTATCTCCCTTTACCCATCTCTTGTAAACTTCTAGCTGATATAAAATACCTGGAAATTTATTTTGGAAATATCCAATAGGGTCTCTACCTCACTTTCCATGAAACTCACTGCAAGAAACACAGATGTACTGAACATTGTAGTTGCTCAAAGAACTCATAGCTTAGATGATGGTAGAAATTTAGGCAAGCCAATTAATCAAACACGAGCCTAGATGTGGTAAAAGAGAACTACTGAGTTTGTTCTAATCTTGGAATTAGTTGCTGTGAACTGCTATGATGAGACTAAGATGCACAGCCTGTGAAAGTGACATCACGTATTAAAAAAAAAAAATGCAAGACTAGGTAACCGGAAGAAGTAAGGGAGAGGGAAGGTATATGAAACCCATCTCTCTCTAAAAAAAAAAAAAAAGTACACACATACACCTATATATATCTATGTAGATATGTATTTGTAGACATCTATCTATATGTTTCTTTCTTTCTTTCTTTCTTTCTGTTTTTTTTTTTGTGAGGTAGGATCTCACTCCATCTGACCTGGAATTCACTGTGTAATCTCAGGGTGTTCTTGAACTTATCCTTCTACATCAGTCTCCCAAGAGTTGGGATTACAGGCATGCACTACCATACCTGGCTCTCAAATATTTTTGCATGTATATGTGTCATGTGTGCTTGTCTATATGTGTATTGTATGTGTGCAAGTGCACATGTGGAGGCCACAGGTAGATTGCAGGTATCTTTCCATCATTCTCCTTCCTACTATGTATATGTGTGCGTGTGTGTGTGTATGCCACACACACACATGCACACATATATATATTATTATCTTTGGTTTTTTGAGGTTGGGTCTCACTCCAGCCCAGGCTGGTCTGAAATTCACTATTTAGTCTCAGGGTGGCCTTGAGCTCTCTGCAATCCTACTTCTGCCTTCCAAGTGCTGGGATTAAAGGCGTGTGCCACCACTTCTGGCTGTCCTTATGACTTTTTGAGATAGGGTCTCTCATTGAACCTCTAGCTCATTGATCATGTAAGTCTAGTCTCCCAGCACAGGAACAAGTGAATGCCCAGGTTTTTGCAAGAATGCTAGGGGTTGAACGCAGATCCTAATGCTTGGTAAGCATTGTATCACCTGAGCCATCTCCTCAGCCCTAAATTTTCCTTTTTAAATGCTTATTCTGGTAAGAGCTGTGTTTTCATTGCTAGGGAGATACTATGATTTGGTGTTTACTTTAGTGTTCCTAGAAAGCATTTCAGTTCCATGATTTCCAGTTACTTTTATGGGGTCTCAATCATCTGGCTAGCTTTTTTGTGGCCCCTTCCAGGCAACCATAAATCCAAAACTGTTAGACAATGTGCAATAACAAGTGGTCTGTTCATCTGGAATTACAGGGCACCCATTTATAATATATAAACCTAGTATATTTTAAAATGAAAAACTCTTTGCTGCATAGATATGTGTTCACCCTTTATAAATATTTTAAAGGCAGAGCCTAGTCCTAAAGAGAAATTGCATCTTCTGTTATGTATATTTTATTAAATATTTTATAAGTGTTTATAGTACTAATTACCCATAGTATGCAATGACAACGATTAGCCCTTCACCTCCTTTAATATCATCCTGGTTCAGTTAGCACTAGCACGAAAGTAGGTCATAGGTAAGCATATTGACACAACTCCTGGAATAGAGTGTTAGACTAAAGTGTTGTCCATGTCTGTATGGTAGAGGAGAAATAATCTTTCTGTCCTAGTTAAAGTGGGCAATTTCTAGTTGGCTGAAGAACTGCTTCTCAAGGGAGTCATATAATTCTTTAGTTATTACTTAAAACACTTCTGTCACATTCCAGTGATAACTTCAAATACTCCACCAAAATGTTTATGAAGGTGGAAAAGGCAACTAGAATACTCTTAATCTCAACGTCTTCTGGAAGGGTTTTGCAAAGACATTAAACTCTCATTATCTCAAAAGTATTTAATTTACTATTTGAGAGCATAACTACAATTTTAAAACATTTATATTACAATCCATTAAAAAAAAAACTTCAAAAAGGAAATTGTAAATTGTTCCATTTTCATTGAATTTTGTCTTTATTCTTTTTATTCTTCTATTTTACTGCTGAATTTTTGGTTTTAATGAGTTATGCAAAAAACAAGTGAATTTAATATTTAAAATACATCTTGTTTATTAGTTATACTGTGTCATTGAATGCTGGGCTCTTTCCCGGGCAGGTAGTGCTGAGGGAAGGACCAGGCCTGCTGATTCCTCCCTAGGGGTTGAGAAGGAGGATGAGTGTACGACAACTCAGAAACCCCTCCTGGCCAAATGAGAAAAACCACACTGAGTCGGGAGTCTTTTTGAAGCAGGAACACACAGGAACTTGCTTTATTGCTATGAGCCATTGCCTAAATCATGTTGGAGATGAAGGTGGAGATTTTAGGACAGGGGTGGGGGAGAGGTAAGGGCAATAGTAAACTGTAACTATTGAAATGGTAATTACACTTCCTGCAGGAAGTAGCAGGCCAGAGCCATTAGGCTTCTTGCTGAGTCCTAGCTGGCCAGAGACAGGCTGCCAAACTTTACCTAGGCTCAGGAAGTTCCCCTAGGCCTCACACCTGGGCCTTTCAGAGCCCAACATCTCTTCCTTCTATTTTTGTAAGAGCATTAGTCACCATGGCCCTGTCTTAAGTTGTCCCCCTCTGGGGATCTTACCCGTCATTGGTCACATGGAGGGCAGGGGTCATCTTAGGAACTTAATTCCTGAGTTGCCAGCCTGTGATAATGTATCTTGACCTGATGTTTTATTGCCTCTAACCGCTGGTGAATAAATTGTGTAATTTTGTTAATTACACAAGGCCCGACAGTGAGGAGAAGGAGAAGGAGAAGGAGGGGGAGGGGTCCAGGTAGAGGGAGGAGGTAGGGTACGAAGTCATGTAAGCCCATCTGCAGTGGGTTGTCCTGGAGGTCCCATTGCCTCCTCTCCAAGTCTTCCTGGAGCCTCTTAATCTTGTCCTGCATGATTCCCGATTTATTGGTGTAAAAGTGGCATTTTTTCTGTAAAAACAAACATGTGCCTCCCTTTTTGGCCCTTAGTAGGTCTAGTCCTCTTCTGCTTTGTAGAACTACCTCAGCTAGGGATTCTAGCTTCCAGGAATGATATCTACATCTGGGATTAAGGTGGCTGAGGCACAAAGGCCCGTCCAATTGGTGGGCAGAAAGTCATAGGCCATCCTGCCTCCACAAACATAAGCCATTTCAGAAGGCGGGCAGCGTTGAGCACTGGGCTCAGTTGTGTTAAAAGTACAGAAGGAAGGATGAATGAATCCCACATCTATACTGGAATTATTAGGGGAAGGTGGAGCTCAAGTGCCCAGAGGAAACATTGGGAAAAGCTGGACGAGGATGGGGAAGGTGGCTGAGCAGTTTTTTAAGGTCGTATGGACAACTGTACTATAATTAGCCAGAGAGGCCCAGATCGGAGGCAAAGCCAGCAATCCTCTGCAAGGGAGGGAGTTATTTAGTTTAGCAGGGTGAAGGCCATTTTAGGAACAGTCCTCAGGGGTGGGACACTCCCTAGAAAAATGATTGTTAGTGTCACCTTGTTGGGACAAATATTTTAGGTCTCTCGCTGGTACCCAAATGGATCTTTTTTCATCTTGAGGGAAGACACATCCAAACCCTTTCCTTGCTGTGAGGAGTGGATCAGGCCCTCTCTAGGCCCCAGTCAATGGGTCCCTCCATCTTACCCAGATAGAACTGTAGGTAATGGATAAGGACCAATGTTTTTGAAAAGGGGTAATTGTTTATTTTCTTTAGAAGAGTTTAGAATATTTAGGGTAAATAATGCCTTTTTTAGTTGGTTGTGTGGGGATAAGGATTTCCCCTTTTGTTTTTTAATTGAGATTTGAGAGTCTGATTATATCTTTCAATGATAGCCTGGCCCTGGGGGTTGTACGGGATGCCTGTGGAATGTGAGATTTTCCAGGTCTGGAGAAAATTTATAAAGGCCTTGCTTACAAAGCAGGGGCCATTATCTGTTTTAATTTGATCAGGCAGCCCAAGAGTGGCAAAACATTGAAGCATATGACTAATGGCATGTTTAGATTTTTCCCCCGCATGTGCCGATGTCCAGCAGGTGTGAGAAAAGGTATCGATTGAAAGAAAAATATATTTAAGCTTTCCAAATGGAGAATAATGTGTAACATCAATTTGCCAAAGATGATTAGGGTGGGGCCCTCGAGGATTGCTTCCTGTAGTTTGAAGGGGTGGTACTTTGAGGAAAGGCTGACAGGACTGACAAGTCCAGACAATTACTTTAAGGACTTTGACTGGTACCTGTGGAAACCTGTGCTTGAGACCTCTACAGTTGACATGGGTCAATAAGTGGAAGTGTGTAGCTTCTGTAATAGTATTACACTGAGGCACAGAAGCCATTTTATCAACCAAATTGTTTCCTCGAGAGAGAAATCCTGGTAAGTTTTGATGACCCCTGAGATGTTGAAGAAACATGTGGTTAATTTTTGTTTGAGTAGGGAACAAGCTTGAATCATCAAAGGAGATATAGGGTTGGAATCCAGTCTAATATGGACCTCAACCAGGTTGAGTAATAAATTAACAACATAAAGGCTGTCAGAAAATAAGTTAAATAGCTCTTGAATCGTATCCAAAGATAGAATGACAGCAAATAGTTCTTTGAATTGTGCTGACCCCTCAACCTCATGGGAGACTGACTTTAAGGGCATAGGCTTTTTTTCCTGTTTTAAGGGAGGGTGAACAACTAGGGAAGCCCCCAGGCGCCCTCCATCAGTAAACACAGTAAGAAAGTCAGGGTTAGTTTGAGACAGAAAGAGCCTGGGGGGCTTCCGTTCTAACCTGGAGAAAGAACTCATCCATTTGTGGGGGCCATAATGGCAATCAATTTTACCTAGAAACCCCTTGAGAGCCGTAGCCACTCTGTTATTATTTCTCTGAATCCAGGTGAAATCTGTTATCTTAAAGGAGTTACAATAAGGTGGGGTTCTGTGCCAAACAACCAGACAGAGGTGTCTCTGCCCTTGATGATGCAATCAGCAACCTGGTTGGTTATAGAATAAACTCTGGGGACCCCATCGATTGAGAAGTGGACCCATTGGATAGGCTCACCTTCCTGGGCCAACAGTGCTGTGCATAATGTTTCCCCCGAGAAAATGTAGAGGGAGATGGGCAAATCAGGATTAAACCTCTTTAGGGTCACAGCATTTATAGCCTGTTGTAGCTTATGAAAAATTTGTTGATGACATGGTGACAAAATTACCTAAGAGGAGAAGTTAAGATCCTTTAGGAAGTCAAACAAAGGGGATAGCTCTTCAGTAGTTATGGGTATCCAGGGCCTCATCCAATTAATTTCTCCCAAGAGCTTCTGGAGTTGAGGCAAGGTGTAAGAATCCTGAATATAAAGTTGTGGTTTAACAAGTGAAACTGTATCTAGGGTAAGAATCGAGCCCAAGACCTTAAAGGGAGGCACAGTCTGAACTTTTTCAGGAGCTACTTTAAAGCTGTTGGTATGAAGGATAGTTAGACATCGGTGGGTAAGTTCCTGAAATGTGGAGGAATCTAGGCACCCAAGAATAATATCATCCATGTAAATATAAAATGGATGACAGGTAATATTGACAAATGGGTGGGCTATTAGCCATGCCCTGAGGTAAGATAGTCCATTCAAATCTCTTATCTGGGCCACAAAAATTAAAAGCAGGTACAGAGAATGCAAATTTTTCCATGTCTCCTGGATGGACAGGGACAGAGAAGAAGCAATCTTTAATGTCAATGATAGTAATATGGTATATATTGGGAATAGCTGGGATCCATGGGAGTCCCCTCTGGGGGGGTTCCAAGGGGGATCGTGTAGTCATTGATCTTTCTTAAATCATGTAAAAATCTCCAGGACCCATTAGGATTTTTTATGACAAAGACAGGAGAGTTCCAGGGACTAGTGAAGGGACAGATATGTCCAGCCTCCAACTGTTGATCAATAAGTGTGTAGAGTTGGTGTAACTTAGAAGAAGGGAGAGGCCACTGCTCAACCCATATAGGAAACCCTGGTCTCCTCTGGATTTTAAATGGAGGAGGGGTGGTTGAGCAGTGACCCTTAGAATTGGGGATGTTCATTAGAGTAATTGGGATGACCTTCCCTCCCTTCCTCAAACTGTTGTTGATCTTTTTTTTTTTTTTTTTTTAATCTAACAAATCATTATAAAAGTCCTTATGGTCAGTAGTGATGAAAGCCTTGGCATCTCCAACATGTCTTGCCCCAGTAAGTTAGCAGTGAGCCCAGTCAACATGAGAGGGTAGACTTTTCCCTTGTCACCACCTGGGTCAGTACAAGGGAGCCACATGGCAATCTCCCAGGAGGTGGACTGCCTGCCTACTCCCAGTAGGGCAGGACCCGGCACAAACTGCCAAGAGGGGGTCACTTCCTCCTTTCTCAGGACTGTTTGGTCCACTCTAGTGTTGCTGAGAAGTTTGAATCTTTTGTTGCCAACATTTAAAATAATTTTGGGTCTAAGGCTGGGGACCAGGGGGATGGTCCAATGGGCTTTGATCGTCTTATTCCCCCTTTTTAATGGGGCTGGGGGGAACCCTGGGAGGAGTTTAAAGGCTTCCCCTGTATGTCAAAGTTTGATTGACACTCCCTAGCCCAATGAAACCCCTTTTTGTATTTAGGGCAATGGGTGTGAGGGGCAATGGTCATTCCCCCAGACGACGGGGGAAACTTTGTCTTGTTGGGGCACTCCTTCTTAAAGTGGCCCTCTTCTCCACACCTGAAACACATTGATTTATTTTTTTATTTATTTAACTATAATGTGCAGATCATAGTGGCCAAATCTCTCTGTTTATTTTCTTGAAGGGCTGTAGCCATGGCTCTAGCCTGATGGGAGATAGTGCCAACATCCTTGGTGGCTACAATCCACCTACTCATGGAGTTGTCCTTGAGACCCGCACAGGCAAGGCAGTGATCGGCCATCATCCCTTCCCAGAGGGAGATTTTAGTAAACTGATCCCATAATGATCCTGGGGGAAATTTTCTTTGGAGACTTTTTCCACCCTATCTATAAACATAGCCAAGTCCTCAGATGGTTTTTGAGTAATTCTCACAAGGGGGGGGGGGGGTTCAGAGGGTCCCTTATCAAGCTTTTTCCATGTCCCCAAGCCCAGTGCCCTGACCTGGTCCTTATACAGATCAGGGATAGCCACCTGTTGCATGCCTGTTGTGTATTGATCAGAGGTACCGGAGAGCATCCCAAAAGTTATCGGCACAGGGGGCTGTTGACTTTGGTTTCTTTCTGCCTGTGTATGGCACTCATCTTTAAAAAAGGCATGCCACTTAATGTATAGGGGACCCGACAAGACAACCCTGGCTAAGTTTTTCCAATCTTCAAGTCCCTGTAATAGGTCTCAGCCCAAGGAGAGTTGGGTCCATCCTCCGAGATTGCATTTTTAAGCTCCTTAAGGTCCTGAGCTTCCCACAGATACCAGGCAGAAGGGCAATTGCCCCCAGGATTTAGATTAATGGGAAATAAAATGTAGCTTTATTTTCTGGTGGCTTGGCAGTCAAATATGAAGGAGGGGCCAAAGGGGTCTTGGTGGCCAAATATGAAGGAGGGACCAAGGGGGTCCAGAAAGGGTTAGTTGATGGAGGAGGTGGAAGAGGTCCCCAGGAAGGCCAGGTGGCACTCTCAAAGGGATGGAGTGAGGAGTATAAAGATGTACCCTCTTCTGAGGTTTTTAAAGCTGTATCTCCAGGAGGAGTAACTGGATCAGGCTGTATACTATCTTTTTCCTCTGTCTTTTGTTTATGTTTGGTTGGCCTTGGAGAGTAGTAGTCCTTGAGGTTTGAGATCATAGGGCGGGCCCATGAGGGGCGTATTTGACCTTTCTCCACATGTGCCTGACAAACAAGGGCCTCTACCTTATCCCACGTGTCCCAATCAAAGAGATTTCCTTCCGGCAGCCATGGCTCCACCTTAAGAAGGCAATCCCAGGTCTGTTGAGCCTGATTATAAGTCAAATTAAGCCCTCTACTCTTTAGGAGTGCCCTGAGATATTCTAAGGCAGGATTATATTTAGAGGTAGACTGTCCCTTATTATAAAGTTGAGAGAGAAATGTCCATAAAATTAGGGCAATAGCAACCCACGTACACATGAGTACAATACAACCACAAGGATCCAAAAGATAGGTAAACATGTTGTACAAAAGCTGCAGGTGCAGCTTATCTGTGAACTGAGAGTGAAAGAAAAGAGAAAGAGAATGAAGAGATGTCGACAAGGAAGTACAGGTTATAGAAGCAAAGTTTAGCACATTAAATATGAAGACTGCCTCATAACTTATGAGGGTATGCTCACCTGCACATGTACACCGATTATATCCTTAATGTCTGCCTCTCATGGGGCACCAGTCTGCCAGGTTCCCAGAGCCACACATTAGGCACCAGTTGCCAGGCTCCTTTCCGGGCAGGTAGTGCTAAGGGAAGGACCAGGCCTGCTGATTCCTCCCTAGGGGTTAAGGAGGAAGATGAGCATACGACAACTCAGAAACCTCTCCTAGCGACTGGAGAAAAACCACACTGAGTGGGGAGTATTTTCGAAGCTGGAACACACAGGAACTTGCTTTATTGCTTTGAGCCGTTGCCTATATTTTATAGTGATTTCAACAATTAGTATGACTTGCTCTTCAAAGTATGTGATAATAGTAATTTAAAAAATACCAACTGAGGTGGGTGGAGGGATGGATGGCTTCGCAGTTAAGGTGTTTACCTGCAAAGCCTAACGTCTCAGGTTCGATTCCCCAGGACCTATGTTCACCAGATGTACAAGGGGGCACACATATCTGGACATCGTTTGCAGTGGCTGGAGGCCCTGGTGTGCCAATTCTCTCTCTCTGTCTCCCCCTCCTTCCCTCTTTCTCTGTCAAATAAATAAAAAATAAAATATTAAAAAATATTCACTGAGGGCTGGAGAGATGGCTTACCAGTTAAGGCATCTGCCTGCAAAGCCAAAGGACCCAGGTTGGATTCTCCAGGACCCATGTTAGCCAGATGCACAAAGGGGTGCACGCATCTGGACATTGTTTGCAGTGGCTGGAGGCCCTGGCATGTCCATTCTCTCTTTCTCTCTCTGTCTGTCTCTTTCCCTCTTTCATTCTCTCAAATAAATAAAACAATAAATAATAAAAAAAACTAACTGAAAAGTTCTCTGTAACCATTAATAATGAATCTTGTCTGCTAAAAATATATTTTAAAAAAGCAGTTTATATCAAAAAATAATTAAAATTAATGGTCATTTCTACCAATTATGATTAAAATTTCTTAATTTTCGAATGAGATAAACCAAAAAGCTTTTATCTGCGTCACTTGTGTCTTCCAGTGTGTAAGTTCAAATATATTTGAATGTTAATTCTGAGGTCTTGGAACTAAATGTATATTAATAATTCTTGAATATCTACAATAATTGAGATGTAATGGGCAGAAGCCAAGACCTCAGCATTACAATCCACTGTACCATGGCCTATTTACAAGAGGCTTATATTACTACCGTTTGCCCAGTAGTCCTTCTCCTTCTATGCCTATCTACTCCAAGGAAAGAGCAAAGCCAAAAAGCAGATCAGTGGGATTCGCAATTGTTTCCTACTAATCACTAACAAAGTACCATAGACCTAGTTACCTTAAATAACAGCAGTCTCTTTTATTGCAGTTCCTGGAGTTAGGGTGAGGTTATTTTAGGTTGTCCAAAGTCAAGGTGCTCAGTCCAAAGTCAAGGTGCTCACAACTCCAAACTCAGCCTGAGGAATGTAGGTAAACAAGTTTCCTTGGCACTGGCTGGTTTTTGGTGATCACTGGCAATGCACAGAATTTTTTTGTTTGTAGTTACATCACTCCATTCTTTTCTAACTCTATCATTTGCCATTCTTTGCTCTGTCTGAATATACATTTCTTCTTTTCATAATGATGTTAGTAATAGTTTGAGAGCTCACCCTCATCCTTTCCCTTCTCACCTTACCTTGATCATGCATGCAAAGACTCTTTCTCCAGTACTACTAATCAGCTGCTTTTGCTCTCCCTAGATTGAAGTCCCATCTAGTCAAGGAGAAGCTACTCAAATATTGGTTTCTAAGAGCTCTGTATTCCCTCAGTGTTTGGTATCAGTAGGTTGTAGCCATAGATAGGGTAAAAGCAGTGCCAAGCAGCAAAATTCATTGTTATTGTTCCCTTGCTAGCCTTGGCTATGAGGACCCTTAACTCTGAAAGTATGGAGTCTCCATTGCAGGCCTCAGGCAGTAGAACACTGGGCCCTGGGCATTGGCCAGTGTTAGAGCTCTGAGCTCACTGTCTGAGGCACTTGGCTCTGAAAATGTGACAACTTTCTGGACCTCTTATGGCAAATAGAGCCTGTATGCTTGCTTTTCTGAATCCTTATAGCCTTTCATCAGCTGTTTTCCCTGTCCCATCATCTCTCTGCTTCTGCTTCCCTTTCCCTTCCTTCCCTGGCTACTCTGGAACAATTCATTTGCTCCATGAAAGAGCTAGCAGCCCAACTTCTTCTACAACTCTGTGGCTGTTGTTGGTATGATTTGGGGTGCATGCCTCTTTCAGGACTGTGTTGGGGAGCTGGTTTGATAGCTTGGACACCCACTGTCCTAGTAACTGGATGTCATGCATAGTCAGCATTGTTAAGGCACAGGTGCCTGATGCCAGTGTGCTCCTAGCCAGGTCTGGTCCATGGCAGTGCCAGGCAGACTCAGGTCAGCAGGTGATGCTGGGCATGATTGGGTCTTTGGCTGGTGCTGCTGATTCTTTAGCTGTGAAGCCACTGCTGACATAATCCTTGCCACTGCAGTTGCCTCTGCCACTCTATGTTCTCTGGCCTGCCTTTCCTGCTTCTTTATTCCTGTTACCTGTTCAACCTGCTACTACTTACTAGGCAAGAGGACACCACCACTGGAAAGACACCTTTACTGGGCCTGATGCTACAAACCAGGGGATTTACTCTAGAAGATTTACTCAATGAGCCAAAGCAGCCTCCTTATATAGTCCCAAGAATGTGTGTTTGGCCCAATCATGGCCACTTGTTTGGGCCAATCATATCCTTGCCTTTTAGCACCAATCAGTCATTAAGGATGGTGTTTTGGGCTATCATGGCCTTGTTAGTTATTGCCAATGGCAGTAGTCTCTCCAACAGGGGAATTGCTACTCCCTGGAAATGGTTTATCTAGGCACATGGTAGCAGAAAAAGCTGGGACAAGCTGTTTCAAAGAGGTCTTCCATGGGTGTTGCTCTGAGTCACAGCAATGAATATTCTTGTCTCAAGGCACTGTTGATTACTTCAGACAGCTGGTGCTGGTATAACTATAGTCTGGCTGGCTGTTTGACTGTCCTTTTGCTCAAGGCAGCCTTTTGCTCTACAGCTGAAAATTCTGGGGTCAAAATTTCCATCCCCAATGTCTTTGCTTAGTTACAGTAAAATGAATAGTGGAGGGAGTGCTTACAAATATGAATTGAGATTTTCACAAAGATTTACCAACGATTAAGCATGCCCAGTCCACAGAAAGAGGTGGGTTCCCCTCATCTGCTTCCCAAAGAGGTTACATTTAGAAGTAGTAGTGGTTAGGACTTGACCACATTTGTTGGGCATAATAGTTAACCATCAGTAGGCGTGCAGAGGGAGCCAGAACTTGTCTGCTGTCATGTATAACATGAGATAAAGTAGGTCCCTGCCATACTTGAACTCTGAACAGTTAATTTTTTAAAAAATACTTTTTGTTCATTTTTATTTATTTATTTGAGAGTGATAGAGAGAGACAGAGGCAGATAGAGAGAGAATGGGCATCCCAGGGCTTCCAGCCACTGCAAACCAACTCCAGATGCATGTGCCCCCTTGTGTATCTGCCTAACGTGGGTCCTGGGGAATCAAGCCTTGAACTGGGGTCCTTAGGCTTCACAGGCAAGTGCTTAACCTCGAAGCCATCTCTCCAGCCCTGAATGGTTAATTTTTAAAAAATATTTCATAATCATTTATTTATTTAACAGAGAAAGAAGGAGAGACAGAGAGAGAGAGAGAGAAAGAGAATGGGTGTGCCAGGGCCTTCAACCACTGCAAACGAACTCCAGATACTTGTGCCCTCTTATGCATCTGGCTAATGTGGGTCCTGGGGAGTCGAACTTGGGTCATTTGGCTTTGTAGTCAAACGCCTTAACTGCTAAGCTATCCCTCCAACCCAAGTGGTTAATTTTTAAAAATTCGTACAATGTACACTCACTATACAAACCATGGGGGACAAATTCTAATAGCTGTGGGTTACAAACTGTGGTAGTTGTGAGAACCTGAAGTGATCACATAACACACAAGATAGAATTTGAAGGGGGCCAGGTGGTTCCCCTGGCGTGAAGCCCCATCCTTGTCAATTTCACTGAGATTTTAAGGCATTAAAATTATAAGCAGTCTAGGCATAACTGAAAAATGTTTGTTATTCTAAGCATAATACATAATACAGCACCATAATACAGATCCTGAATTGTTAACTCATGCTTATTGTATCACAAAATGCTTGGAGCAGCTGTTGAGTTCCTTATGTCATAGGAGCTCATGCACAAGGCAGTTTTCCATGTCCCCAGTCTTAGCTTGTGCAAATATTACCATGTTGTGGTTTAGCATGATATTCACACATAGCAGTTTAAGTTTTAAAAGTAGATAGTACAGGGATGAATATAATTGCAATTTATTTGACAGAAATTATTAGATCCATAGAGAGATAAATAAATGCCATGTTGTATCCCTAGAATCCACTAAGACCTCAGAAATTGCCAAGTTTTAGAGAAAGTTGGAGTAAGGTTGTGTTAGGAAGTTTGGATAGTTGGAAACCATCTTAATATGCAGTTAGAAAACTATACCTCCTAGTTCATCAAGTATGAAAGTGCAACATCTTTCTTTTGTAGATTCAATATCTTTGTCCTGAAAAATTAGACTGGCAGCAAAGAAATCAAGTGAAACCAAGTTAAGAGGGTCCTAATATATGCTTAATAACCAATTACCTGGGAGGTAGGGCCTGGATTTGTAGCATTTGCTGAATGAGTACCACCATGTCCAACTTCAAAGTCTATATACAATATTCCTGAATGTAAAGTTGGGAAGAAATGTACACAATTGATCATTTGTAACTGAGTTCATGTCAGATACAGCCTATTACTAATTAAGAACAAGCAAATCTTTTTTTCTATTATCTGGCAGCCTTTTTATCTGGAAGCACAATTAGGAGACTCTTCCAAGAGAAATCTTATTGGTCTAAAGAAATATACTAATGACTGCGTTGTACAAAGAGATACCTTACCCAGCCTCTCTGTAGTCTATCTCACAATGTTCAAGTCTAATCTGTAGCTTCAGAAACTTTCCTCCTTAAGCCCTTCTTAAACATAAGCATACAACTTAACATCACTGGAAGATTGAGAAAAGCTTCTAAAATGAATTATAGAGATACAATAAGTAAAGGGATTTGGAGAAAGCAGAAACAAGCCTGAGCTAGAACAAAATAATTTTATATGCAGATATGATATTGCACCCATTAAAGCAAGTTAAAATTGCTATTTTAAGAAGGATAAGAACATGGAATAGCTCTTTGAATTTTAAAGTATAAGGAGAGAAATAGAAATCACCAGGGGAGATTTGTAAGTTAAAGTTGAAGAAATAGCCTGGAAATAAAGAACAGGAAAATTTAAACTTAATCCAAATGTTCAAAAATCATTCCCCAAAAGCAAAAATGGTATATTTTAGGGAAGTTATAAAGTTCCCTAAGGAAAATTCCCCAAAACTTAACTAGATGTATCATAATGAGATGGTCTAGTCTGATGGATATACACTTCAAAACAAAGCCAGTCACCATAACATTTTGAACAATTGGAAAAAATACAGATTTCTATGAGGTAATAGGGAAAATAAGCACTATACATCCTCAGTTTCAAATCTAGAATCCAGGATAAGAAGAATGTCCAGCATGAATGGGAGGAAAACCTCAGAGGAAAGCTGCTGCAACAACGGGTGGGCAGTACACAGGCTTGCTTGGCAGAGACGCCAGGAGAGAGTTCTTAGGGCCACTAAGCTGGAGGGCCACCTGATGCATGGGGAAGTACTGACAGCGAGTGGACAGCTGGAGCTGAATTCATGATATGAACATAGAAAACTGAGAAGACAAAAGAATGAAGAGGAGCACAGACTAAGAATTCACACTGAGAATGTGAATAGCATATGTCAGGATTGAAAAGATAGGATGAAACCACATTTTTTATTATGTCTAACTTTGTTAAAACAAACTTAAAACAAATAGTTTACAACTTGACATGATGTGCAATGGTCAGTTAAATTCATAAAACACACCACCTGCTTCTAGGAATGTGGCATAGCCTCTGCACAAATGTCCTTTCTGAATTCCTAGAATTGCTATATTGGTGGATAATGGCACAATGTAGTTTCTTTCCTTTTAAATGCTTACAAAGCAGAAATTCCTCATCTTTTAGATTCTAAGTCCAGCTTTCCTAGAGAAATATTTTGGTTTTTGTGTTTCACTTTAAAAAAAGATTTATTTTTACTTATTTATTTATTAGAGACAGAGAGAGGGAGAAAAAGATAGGCAGACACATTGACAAAGAGAGAATGGGCACACCAGGCCCTCTAGAAACTGTAAATGAACTCTAGACATGTGTGCCCCCTTATACATCTGGCTTACATGGGACCTGGAGGATAGAATCTAGGTCCTTTGGCTTCACAGGCAAATGCATTAAGCAGTAAGCCATTTTTCCATCCCGGTGTTTCATTTTTTTCAATATTTTCATTTCTATTTCTCTGCTGTTAAACACACGAGACTGCCTCCCAAAAACTTTCAAGTGGGCTTACAAAATATCAGTGCATTAAGGCTTTTGTAAACATCTCTACTTATTTAACTTTCCAGTTGTAAAAAAAGATACTGTTACAGCTATTCTAATGCAAAATTAGCTAAGTGTAAAGTAAAATTAGAATAGTTCCAAAAGTTGCATTCTAACAGAGGTAATTTTGCATAGTTCATGAAGTATCAAATGCATTGGCAACATTTTCCTAATCACTAGTTAGATTAAGTGAAGAGAATGTTTCTTTTTGTGGAATGTCCTTCAAAATGTGAATTTAAAGTTTTTTTTTTTTAATTGAAAGAGTAGTATGTTAACCATAGTATATATTTTAGAAAATATGTAGGTTATTCAGAATTCAATTTATGGTTGCCTTCTAAGTCTCAAGCAGTAGAAATGCCAAAAAAATACCACCTTGACTAATCATGTAGTATTTAAATAGCAGTCTTTAAAATATTAATAAAGTGTTTGCCAATTAATATTATCAATGTTTCCTATAAATTTCTGATAGATATTTGAAATAATCAGTGAAATGTAGATAGCAAAGGAAAACTCCATTGAATGAGAAAAATGTTAAAGATATCAATATTTAAGGGAAATTTAAAACGAAATATTTATCAAGGTGACAGACTGATTGGCCAGGATAAGAGAACATATGAAATTATATCAGAAAATCAAGAGAAGGCTCATTTCAAGATGACACATAGGCTAAGAGGGATAAATACCATGGAAAAATAGATAGTTTAATGACAGAATAGGGGTTAGCTAATCTAATTAAAGAGTTGTTGGATTATCTTCCATGGATATATGAGATTGATAAACAGTATTTTCTGCTTATAATGGAATTTATAACCATTTAAATACTCTCCCTGATTCCTCCCAGTCCCTTTATTTTACTTTTCCCTTGAATATTTTCTTCTATGTACAATAGAAACTATTTATTCTTCACTTCTATGGTAGTTGTCTGCACTGATAATCATAAGTAAGAGAAGCTGTGTCACATTTACTAAGTGCACATTGTGTGCTGACATGGACAAGGAATCAATGCTCATTTCCTCTTATTAGCTCTTTTGATCACTGCCATCTGCTGTCCTGGCATATATTTCCTTGGGTCTGCCCTTTGATATTATGCTAATGGAAAGTAGTGATCTTGTTAGCTTGTGCTATTCAAGTATTTCTATACCTGATTAAAAGTTGAAAATTTACATAGTTTTATTTTTAACCTTCCAAACTAAGTTTCCATCAATCCTGAAAATTGCTCTTAGATTTGCTGTTTTTTTTAATTTATTTTTTTTGTTCATTTTTATTTATTTATTTGAGAGTGACAGAGAGTGAAAGAGTGAGAGAAAGGGAGAGAGGGAGAGAGGAGACAGAGAGAGAGAGAGAGAGAGAGAGAGAGAGAGAGAGAGAGAGAGAATGGGCATGCCAGGGCTTCCAGCCACTGCAAACGAACTCCAGATGCGTGTACCCCCTTGTGCATCTGGCTAACGTGGGTCCTGGGGAATTGAGCCTCGAACTGGTGTCCTTAGGCTTCCCCAGGCAAGTGCTTAACTGCTAAGCCATCTCTCCAGCCCAGGTTTTTTTTTTTTTTTTTTTTTAAACAAAACATTTGCAATCAAGAAAGATCAGGCATCCTACTGAGTAAAGTGGAAAAAATACTTGGAAACTGACTTTTCAATTAACAAGAGAAAACAACTAGAAGGATGTCATACTTAGTTGATACGCTACCATTTTTCCATGTACCAACAGTGTCACAGAAGTAGTCTCAATTACTGTGATAGGCTGTATTCCCCAGAAGACCCTGCTATGTTTCTGATGTGGTTAGTCTCCCATGGGGTAATATACTAAAGACTTGATCACAAAAATGGTAATATCTCAATGAGGAAGAACTTTTAAGACTTATGCCTAGAGGAAGGATGGAAGATTAGAAGGCCATGTCCTCAGAAGATTTTAATGTAGTTCTCTTAGGATCCTGGTTAATTTGCAGAACAGGTTGCCATAAAGTGAAGTCACCCTCTATATTATACTTCTGTAAGTGATCAGTTCATTTTTCATTTCTCTATCTTGTATATAACCCAACCAAGGAACTGACTCCTAACCAAAGTCTATAAAGATGAGATTACCCAATCTCAGTCTTTAGTCTCCAAACCCATGAGCTAAATGTACATCTTTTGTTTGTAAATGCTTATCCATGGGTATGTTCCTATAGCAACAGAAAGTGCAATAAGGAAGACCCTGCTGTGAATATTGGTGGGCAAACGAATTCATAAGAAAGCATTTCTAGCATAAATGGATAAAGTTGGGAGACCAGACAGGAAAGGAGGAAAAAACTCTATGCTGTGGGAAGACTCAGCAAGAAAGATAGAATTTTCAAGACAAGAAGAGAGTGATCACTGAGAAACAAATCGGGTGGCATCTTTGGTCATGATCTTCCTAGCCTCTATGACTGTGAGAGGCCAATCTTTGTTCTCGTCACCTAGTTCATGATATTTTGTCATAGCAGACCAAGCAGACGAATTCAGCACCACATGCTTATACTCATACGTCAATCTTTGTTTTCTTCAACATAAAGTAAAATTTGAAAACAAAAACCTTTCAATAGAATTGTTTTCCTAGTAAATAAACAATAAGGTATTTTTCCCCACCCTGTACATTGTTTTCTTATATTATTTCACATAGTGCAAACATGGAATAACAATGTGTCACCTTTGCTTTGCCATTTTGATCTGAATATCATATATGTTATTAGTGTGCATCCTAGTACAAACTGTCTCTAGAACACTCCAGGAAAGACTGTGCTTTGGAAACTAAAACGTCATTGGCAAGAGCCATGATAGAAACCCCTATTAAACTTGCACTGGCATGTTGAACATCCATACCCAGGACCTAAAAAACATTAAAAGATCCAGGTGCTTTTTAGAACAGGGCCCAGAGCATCCATCAACTGCAATGAAAACATTTTATTTACAGGCACAATTCAGAAGAATGAGTTTGCCATATGGCTGACGTTTTAGTTATCTTACAACCTCATGCCCCATTCTTATAGATCTCCTAACAGATCAAGGCAGATTGCTACAAGGAGCCAGCCAGCAATGCTGGCAACATTGCTATGTGTTCTCTACTGCTGGTGTCTATAACTGATCAGTTATAATGAAATTTAACCAACTGATTTGCTATTACAAACAAGCAAGCCCTAAGTTTTCTGTAAGATTGCTTTGGCTACATTTCCGTCTGTTTCTTAAGCACACTGCAATTAGCAGTCTAGTACTGATGGTAGAGATAGGTTTTATTTCATTGATCTCCACATACTTCCCTCATCTCTGTTGGTCCTTTGCATTTGGTCCCATTTCCCATGGCTGGAATTATGTGCTGGTAGAAGCAGATGTTAGGTAAATTGGGTGAGCTGATTGATAAGGAGAGAGGTAAGGAAGAATGGAGAAACCCAGCATGGATTCTTTTGCCAAATGTTTCTCTCCAAGGTATTTTCAGCTGGGAAGGATCTTGATAACTGAGACAGGAACAGCTGTCTGGCCTGGCCCATTCTTCAGATTCTCCATTTTCTTAATGAATGCAATTGCTTAAAATGGTACACTATTAGGCTTGACTTGGATGAAACACAGTAGATGATAATAACTGTTTAAAAAATGATAATTCTCTAGCAGACAATGGTTTTGGAGCTTATTCTACTGAGTACGCCAATGAGAACAATTGTGTGAAAAAAAGACATCACCCTAGCAGTGCCACACCAATGAATATGAGTTCTAATTTTATTATAAGCCAACCTAAAAGTAGCTGATTCATTAATTTCTCATCCACCCACTTATTGAATGTCTACTGTGCCTTGAACATTGACAAACTCTGGGCTTGGGTGACTAGTGTGGTGCTAGAATGACCAGATGATCATATGATTCATGTCCCAGTTCTGCATATGTCTGTGACCTTGGGGAGTTTATTTAATCCTGTGTATTTTGGGTTCCTCTTAAGTCAAATGGCTGGCATAGTGAAAATCTGTGATGGATTGTTTACACAGTACTTAGCAAGTTTTAACATAGTAGCTATTATTATCATTGCTTATGCCAGGTTCTGTGCATACAGAAATCAGCATGGTAAGCCTCCAACATTCACATAGTTTACTAGGCTCTGAAGATAAGAAATTTACCGAGGAAAGGCATACTGTAATATGTGCTGTAATAAGGAGATATGTCCGAGAACTATAGCACATATAGCAGTAGTATAGTCTGAGGAGAGTGGAAGAATGTGAGAATTTGGAATGAGTACTGAGGAATTTACCATGGAGACAAGAAGGATGAGGATTCCAGAAAAGACACAAAGACATAAGAAAACAGAAGTTTTGAAGAATGTTAAATAGTTTAGTATATATATTTGGAGTACACTCTACTATTATGTTAATGATTAGTGTAGTAGACAGCTTCAGGTTGCTGAAATGAACTTCCAGACGAGGCACAGTTAGGGAGGCAAATAAAATATTCTCTCTCTTAAGTGGCAAGAGGAGTATCTCCAAGCTAGTACATTACATTTTTACATAGGGACTGACTGCCTTTGGGGAAATATAGTGTAGGCAGCATCCCTCCATCACATGTAATCACAAGTAAAATTTAAAATATGGATATTCTCCCTTTTACTCAACTTTTTGGTGAATTTTGCTTTGGACACTGTTGAATTGATTATAAGCTAAGTAACATTACTGTTGAATATAAGTTCTCCAAGTAATATTATCTCATTGCAAGATCGTCCTCTGCCTCAGCAAAGCCAGCTTGCCTGGAGTGTGCAAAGGCTACAGAGCAGTCTTTCATACTGTATTTAACATAAGGCAGCTGCAAAAACACATGATTTTGAAAAGCAAGCCTATTGCTGAAGTCTTTCCCCATCAATGCAGATGTTTAGTTTAGATGCATATGCTTGTAGACCCTAAAAGGAGTAAGGTTGACCTGCTGTAAGAACACTAAATACATGTATTTCTTTTACTGTGGTATTTTTACAAGGGCAAACTGTTTTCCAAGGATAAAGACATTCTATGGAATGGATGCAATTCTCTGAACAAATTCCCTTAAAGATACACTATATATTATATATCATAAAACACTGAATACATGCATGTGTCATGTCTATGATTGTACATCCTTACTTTTATGTCTATAATTTTTGCTTAAAGTTTTAGTGTACAATACCAGTGAAAATAAACTGTCTCAAGCATCCTTGGCCTCTGTGACAGAGGTTAAAACATTATGTGAAAGAAAAAGAAGGATGAACTTTCTTTCTGCTTCAACATACTATGTTGTCTTTATTGGAGTATTAAGAGTATGTCTTGGAAATAGTAAAACATATCAGAGCCAATCCTTGTAATAAGTGCATTCTGTGTATCTAAGCATTTTAATTTGTTATATTTTATTTATTTATTTGTGTGAGAGAGAAAGAGGCAGATACAGAGAAAGAGAGAGAGAATGGGTGCCTCCAGCTACAGCAAACAAACTCCAGATGCATGCACCAACTTGCATATCTGGTTTACATGAGTCCTGAGGAATCAATCAAACCTGGGTCCTTTGGCTCTGCAGGCAAGAACCTTAACCAATGAGCCATCTCTTCAGCCCCTAAGCATTTTCATATTTACAAATTTTAAAGGTTTTAATGCAGTTAATTTAATTTTTTTAATTTATCTGAGAGAGAGAGAGAGAGAGAGAATGAGAATGGTTCCATGAGAACCATTTGCCATTGAAAATAAACTTAAAACAATTGTACTACCTTCAGTTTCTGGCTTTATATTGGTACTGGGGAGTCAACCCCTGATTGGTGGCAGGCTTTGTAAGCACCATCATTAACCACTGATCTATCATCTCTGCATCCCTTGGATTTAAAAATATTTTTAAAAAAAGATTTATGTTCTTCAGCTATTTAACCAACTAGCATCTCTTTGCAAGGTCAAAATCAAATAGTCTCAACTGTTTGTGCTAAGGTTAGCTAAGTATCAGTTATATTCTGAAACAGTATGAAGTTATCTTTATGTGTAATGATTATTTTTCCATAAATAATCTAGCCTTCATATGAAATTTTCAAGCAAAATCAGTCAAGTAGAAAAAGTAGGACAAAATGTTTATTTATTTTTTTATTTTCTTTGTATCTCTTTCAAAATACTGAAAACCTGTGTAATTGTCTAAATGATTAGTTAGAAAGAAGTATTTTCTGGTGTCCTGTTTGAGCTCTCTGGGCTCCCCAAAACAAGTATTTTCTCTTTAAAGGAGAAAATATTTGTGATTTTAAAATACAGAACCCTTAAAGTCAGGGTCTATGGCTATTTTATATGTTAGTGTACCTGGAAATTGTTGAGGGCATAAAATTAGAGTGAAACTAATTTTAACTAGAAGAAACTGAACTAATGGTTTGTATGTGACATGTTATCCAATTGTGTATTTAATAACTTAGAGAAGCACTGGTGACCAGTTTCTTTATATGGAGATCCAGTATTTGAGAAAAGCATATGTGCAGGGTAGTTTTTTCATGGGGGATTCTGGCAGTCATGGACTTCTGAAGAGTTCTGTGATGGGAGGATAGGGCATGGCAACACTGTGTTAAACTCTCCCTATTCCAAGCGAAGCAGGAACAGTGGATTAGCAATGGGTTAAGGAAATCAACACCATTTTCTGCAACTTTTCTTAATATTATAAATTCATATTTTGTATAATTTATAAAACAAAAGGAGAGCAACTGTTGTTTAACTTCCCAAATAGTTTGCAGTCATATTAACTTGGAATCTAATGCACATTTTCCTTTCAAATATATAGCCTCATGTTGAGTTTTGAAAGTGCTTCATAAAATCAAATTCCTGTAGCATAGGAGGTTTCTCCAAGAGCCCTCAGCTCCCCTGCCTGCATCAATGCAGTGGCAAAGGAAGAAGGGAAGAGGAGACCTGCAAATGGGTAACTGCAGATGCTAAGCTCCTCATCCCCTCTCTCACTAAAGCTGCTGCTCAGTTTAATTATCTCCTCTTTACCTTGGAAAAAATACAGCACATTTCAATTAGCAGAGCTACTGCTGGCAATATTGGGCATCATTTAAGGGGAAGAAAAGGAGGTTTTTATTTCCTTTTTATTTACAGTGTGCATGCGTACAGGCAAGTGAATATATGTAAGGGTGATATTTAATTATTTTCCAAAGTAGGATTTAAGTTTTCCTCTTTCCACTTACTAGCACTGTTGATCCTCCCCCGAGTACCCCCCCCTAAAGAAATCTGGACAACTGCAGGTGAAAGCAGTGTATTTCCATTTAATTATAATTTGTTACAGAATGTCTAGTCAATAATGCCATACAAATCTAACTTTGCTTCATTAATCATTTTCTCCCCATAGAATAAGATTAGGGATGCTTTTCTCCTGCAGCTAGGCAGTTCCCAATTAAAGGAGATATGGGATTTAGACTGTGTATTTACCAGAGCATTCTCCAAGTCAAGAAAATAAATATATTTAAAGTTAAGTTTGGTGTGCAACAATGTTGAGCAACAAACCAAACTTTGGTTAGTTCTCTTCATATCTGAGAAAATAAAATCTTTAAGAAAAAAAAGACAGAAATAGTAGAAGTTATGGATAGCCTCTTGAGCTTGGATCTGTGGTGCATTTTTACTAAATTCCTTGACAAGATTTTTACAGCTTGATCAAAAAGTCTGGCAATTATTTGAAACATGCATAATTGGTTTATTCAGTTGAGAATGAAAATACTGGTTTTCTAAAACTGCATACTATAGTTACACAGAGAAAAACATTTTATTGAATATGAATGCATATGTATATATTTTCGTGTTTATATATTTAAAGAAGATTCACCAGTAATTTCACCCTTAATATTATATCACCTAAATTAAGTTCAAAATATTCTCAATTTTTTAGCAAGGTTATCTTCATTTACAAAGATTATAGGTCAGTTTATTAGAACCCAGCATGTTTGTTTAATCTATATTGAACAAAAAATGTACTTATTACCATTTTGTTTTAAGAATATGTGTACTTTTCCCCCCTTCTAACCTAAAACATTTATGGCACCCTGGTATAATTCCCCTGGGAACCATGCTGCAAGCATTTGTCACTGCAATATGAAGGGGCAATTATGCTGTCCAGGGAATTAGTCAAGGAACAGAGCTGCGGGAGATGAAAGTAGATGTGATGGTTGCAGAGGTCACAGCCTTGATTCTGAGCCAAGACTTGCTATCACTTTCTTAATTGAGACTGAGAACTAGAAGGTTGAGGTATGGTAGCCACCTATTACTAGGCAAGACACATCTAACTAATTGGAAATGAATGAATATGGGCTTAGCTCCAAATACAAAGAACTGGAACAGCCAAATATAAATGGCAATTCATTAAAACAGACATGCAGAGACTTTTATAATTGATGTAGTTGTTTCCTTTATACTTCAAAAATATGGACTCCTCACTAACTCTTTCAAAGAATATGTTCGTTATTATTTTAGCCCTTATTTTAGCTTTAGGCAATTTAAGAAACTGAGAAAAGTTTTGCATTAGTGATGGAGAAACTCAATTTAGAAAATTTTCCTGTTCAATAAAATTTTCACATGTTCATAGTATTAATATATTATAAGATTTTTGGTGCTGTATTCAACTGGAACTAAAAGCAAGTGAATGTTCATAGTATCATCTTAAAGAATAGAAAGAGCCATATTGGAATATTTGGAGCATCTTATTTACCTAATTTAGTATAATTGCCTTTTTATGGATCCAATTCCTTTTCAAAGCATTATCTTGCAAATATAAACTTCAGAGAGCCAGCTGATAATTTAGGATACTATTAAACAGACCTCTGTGATTGAAATAATTTGTAGATGTTAAAATAATGACACATTTTAGGCCTCAATCTTTGTCTCACATTAATGTTAAAAAAGCTGTCTCTAATAAAGAACTTGCTGATTTCCTCACATACTTTATCTTGTTTTAAAAGTATGAGAACAAAATATAACTCTCTTTTGAAAATAATGGCTATTTCTTTGCCTGAATTTATCCAATGTCTATGCTTACTGCAAATGGAGATCTTAATCCATTACCTGTATTTTAAGAGTTCTCCACTTCATGAATCCTTCATGGAGATGATATATATGTGTGTGTGTGTGTGTGTGTGTGTGTGTATGTATGTGCATGTGTGTGTCCAGCCTAATATCTTCTTGTCTTACCTATATTTAACCTATATGGAAATCAATGTGTTTAATTCCCAAACTCTGTGGGTGAATGGAGGTCTGGTTGAGCTGAACCCTGATCCACCTAGATGCTCTCAACAGCAAGTAGAAAGGGATCGGATCATATCAGACCATTTGGAAATGGTTATCTGATGTGTAGAGGATCTAAATGTTTTGAGTAACCAAAAATGTTATTTAATACTGATTACAGAAGAAAATATGGCATTAAGAATAATTTTATTATTTTCCATATGTTGGTGTTCTAATATATCTACTTAATTTCTCATAATGAAGTAAACACATGTGCAACTTATTACAAAGAAGAGATTCACTTCTGTAGTGACATGTTAGTGACCTATGACTGAGATAAAATATCTGAGACAACTGATAAGGAAGATGGTATTTGCCTCATGGTTTCAGAAATTTAAGGTCATGTTCTATTGGCTCCATTGCTTTTGGGCCTGTGGTGAGTAAGGACATTATAGTGTGAAAGACATGGTGCTCACCTCACCTTACCTCATGGTGAAGAGAAGCAAAGATAGAGGAAGTACTGGATTCCAAGCATCTTTAAAGGCATTTCTCTAATGACCTAATTTCCTTTCTGTAGGTCCAGCCTGCTAAAACTTCTACCACTTCCCAGCAGCACAAAAGACTCAGACATGGACTTTACCAATGAGCCTTTGTGAGAACAGTTAAAATCTAAATTATAGGAATTGCAAAGCATTTCACCCAATGTTCTACCACTTTTGTGTGGCTGCATAAGTTATACATGGCTCAAAATCTTTTAGACTAGCTAGAATTATTATTGTTATTTTTTGGTTTTTCAAGGTAGTGTCTTACTCTAGCCCAGGCTAACCTGAATTTCACTATGTAGTCTCAGGGTGACCTCGAAGTTACAGTGATCCTCCTACCTCATGCACCATCAAGCCTGGCCTAACTAGATTTTTAAATTCAAGCACTGTGTTAGCTTTCTGTCACTTTAACAAAATACATGAGAGAAATTATTTTCAAAGGGCATCACTTATTTATTTTGGCTCATTATTTCAGAGATTTCATCCTTTGGTTGGGTGCCTCCATTGCTCTTAGGACTGTGATAACACAACATCATGGTACCAGGAATGTATAGAAGAGGTAAATCAACCCATGGTACCCAAGAAGCGAAAGGAGGTGAGAGGCAAAGGGGTTGAGGCCAAAATGTAACTCTCTATGGTAAGTTCCTGAACACCCACTCCTTCCAGCCAGTTTCTACACTCCTGTTCCCAGTAGCCCACAACCTCATGATTGCACCAATTTATTGATGATGTGAGAACCGTCTTGACCCACTCACTTCCAAAACTCTGCACCTCTGAACATCATTGCCTTTGGGACCAAGGTTCAGCACATAAGCCTTATGAGGGTACATTTCAGATCTAAACCATAACAACAAGGTGTTAAAAAGTTTACAGTGGGTGGGCCAGGTGTGGTGGCAAATGCCTTTGATCCCAGCACCTGGGAGGTAGAGGTAGGAGGATAGCTGTGAGACCACATAGTGAATTCCAGGTCAGCCTGGGCTAAAGTGAGACCCTACCTTGAAAAACAATAGCAACAACAACAACAACAAAAGGCAATTTACAAGTGTACAGTAGCTGTAGAGATGGGCCAGCTGTTAAAGCTGCTGCTTGGCCTAGGTTTAGTACCCCATGTGAAGCCAGACAGACGTTCCCTTGCAGTGATAAGAGGCCCTGGTACATGCAAACACACATATAATTTACTAAATAAAATTTAAAAACAAAAACCTTACAGTGTGTAGCACATATATAAAGGCTGACTGAGACCACCCTGAGACTACATAGAGAACTCCAGGTCAACCTGGACTAGAGCAGGTTCCTACCTTGAAAATTCAAAAGAAAGTTTTCTGAGAATTTGGAAAGTTGACCAATTAAATTAAATTTGTAGAATTCAACCCAAACATTTCCTTTGTAACTTATAGCCATTTTAATTGTTTAAATTCTGACAGATACCTTTAGAAATAGCTTTGTGCTAAGTGAAATAATTTTCATCTATTATACAAATATATATGATAGTATAATTTTTTCAATATTATGAAAATAGATTCATCATTGATTTATCACACGAACAGTACTTTAGGGGTCACAGGATAGACATTTTACTAAGCATCAACTAAATAAATTAAAGAATATACAGCAATGATTAGAAAAGTGCCCACTTATTTTATAGTTCCCAAGGCCCAGTTTTGTACATGCAACAAATATTTTGTCATTTCAATAAATACATTTTTCTCTCTCTCTCTTGCCCAGATAAAAGCCCTAACAGCTAATTGGTAATAATTCTATCAAAAGTATTTTTCTGTGGGAAAAGAAAAGGTATGCTCTTCTACTGTAGAAGCGGGATGTATTAGTAACATTAGAAATGTGTGGCAGTGCTTCAGGAATCAATGTTTAAAGGGAAAACTGGAAATACAAAATATACTCTATGGCTATTTACTAGACTTCAAAATGTTTTGTCTCTTACTCTATAGATAATTTGTAAAAATCAAGAAACATGTAATTCTTCTATAAATAGAATAGATCAACCATATTTTCCTTCAATTACTGTCTCATGATTAGATGATGGTTAGAAGGTGTTTACCAAGTTTTGCATTCATGGAGCTGATTTGCAACCCTGTGAACATGTGAATACAGTTTTTGTTCTTTATGGGAGATAAAAGTGTTTGCAGAATCATTTTATAACAGAGCTTCTCAATCTTTTTGCCACATTAGAATTACCTGGGGAGATTTTCTAAAATCCCAATGTTAGGGTTAAATATACCACATTTCCTGGAAAAGGGGCCCATTTGTTTTTTGGACTTCTTGGGAATACAAAAGTACTTCTTGGGAATTCCAAGGTGCAATCAAGATGGAGAATTACTTGTTCTAGATGAAAAGGAGACAGGATCAAAATTAACATAAGTAAAATCCCTCCCATTTAGCATTGAATTTACCAAAAGGGAACCAAGTTTCTACCACATTGTAGGGGAGCAGATTTTCATATCTTACAGAATATTGTGATGTCATCCAGATAAATTCTCATGTGTCAAAGTATGTTTGATTGCTCCCAGAACACCAAGACAGAAGTAAACAGCTTGACTCTGGCCTCCCTACTGTGGCAACATAGCACATATGTGTATCAGGACTTAGATCCCTTATCCTTTTGGCAACACTGTAAAACCTGTGCTTGTGTCAGTTGCAAATGTCAGAATTGCTTAAATGAGGCTAAAGGGTCCTCAGCATTTCATTGGCCAAATTATATCATATAGACAAGATTTGCTACCCCTTCAAAAAAATTGTTTCTAATAATAGTAGGTTCAGATATGTCACCATTGCCAGACTATGTATGTATGTGTGTGTGCATGTATGTATGTATGTATGTATGTATGTATGTATGTATGTATAAATATATATATATATTTGCTCTTTGGTTCTACATATGGTATCTCCTTGATTATATTGAACAGTTAATCATATAACATTAGATATTATTTTACCCAAAGCAATCTCTACCTAATATACTAAATTTATTCATTAATGAAATGAAATGGTTAATTTCTATCTTTAAAGATGAATATGCTGTGGCTAAGTGATTGTCAAAATACCATCTATGAAGTCATATATTAGGTATATGATGAGATAGATACTGTAATTACTGGAATCTGCTGTATAGAAATGACAGTATCAGTAAATCTTGCCTTTAAATATTAGCAGTTTGCATTTCATAATATTTCACATTTCATAATTTAGATATAGGAGTTTGTAAATACATGGAAATCAGGAGACTGAGCAGTTTTTTTTTTTTTAGCAAAAGCTGACTGGCTTCATAGACTTACATTTAGTAATATGTCATCTCTTAATTTATATTAATATTAGTAATTACAAAAATAATTTCTTAACATTTTCATTAGCTTAAATCTCATGTTTGTTTCTTCCTTGTTGTTAAATGAAATGAAATTTTGCTAAAGTAAACATTTATTTGCCACTTGCTTGGTTTTGCTTGCTGCCCTCACACACATCTATCTTGTCTCCATTTGTGTCTCTATCTTCCTATGCACACACTCATACACACAGACTCATGCCCACACACATACCCTCACATTTATGCTGCTCAAAGAATTGCACCATCATTTTGATGGGTAACATGCAGTTAGGAGGGTTAATGTATTTGCTACCCTGAAGTGGCAAAGGCAGAAAAAGAAAATTGACCTCCTGTTCCCAATTTCATATGGATTTTTCTTCCAGATAGAAGCAGTGACCTTGTCAGGGTATCCAGTAATTTTTTTAAGATCATATGTGATTTGATGATGGATGCTTGGTTACCCGTGTATGAGCATCTATCCGTTCTGACACAGGTAGTAGCTTGGTACACGGCATCTATATGCTATTATCTTTTCCTCTTGATTCCATCTGGTACAAATTATATTTTCAGAAATTTGCTTCATACAGTCAGTGGTCACATTGGAAACAAAAGAGGCAT